>NC_071570.1:5762500-5826586 GCF_026979565.1 Vidua chalybeata | reverse complement strand
AAAGAAAGAGGACTGTCAGCCAGACACTGCAAAAAACATTTGAATAAAAGCAGTAAGTCATTAACAGCTGTTGATAAAACAAGAGGGTAGATTTAGATCTATGGGAAATATGGGAGGTTTAGAGAGGTATTGGGAAGAAATTCTTTATTTTTAATTCTTCCCTGTGAGGGTGGTGAGGCCCTGGAACAGGTTGCTCAGAGAAGCCCTGGCTGTCCCATCCTTGAAAGTGACCAAGGCCATGTTGGATTGGCCTTGGAGTAACCTGGGATAATAGAAGGTGTCCTTGCCCATAGAACAGGGTTGGAATGAAATTATTTTTAATGTCCCTTTCAACCCCCAAAATTCTATGATTTTATGTTGAATACTGTTGAATGTCAGCTTGTATGAAGTTACTTGCTATTGGTAAATCATGTAGTGGACAAGTCCACACAAAGTCAGTGAAACTACCAAAAACCCCTATGACCAAATAAGCAAACCCACACTGTACTACAGAAACTAATAGGTTTCAGATGTATAACATGTCACTTAGCAATGACCCACAGTCCTTACAAAGAAGCCAAAATGCAGCAGCTATGACCAGATTTATGTATTTCAATGTCATTGACTCATACAGAGTTGAGTGAATTTCCCATCATTTAAGAATTATGGACTTAATTTTGTCCTTGTTAATTCGTGTGGGTGCCCCTGACAGGTCAAGGAAAATATTTGGTCCACCACTTTGACTTACCTAGTTCTATTTGTGATTATTGTTTTCCTTTCTCTGTGGTGGGATGCTCACCCTGTTTTATGTTAATTATCTGTCAAATTGTCTCACAGCTCCAGAATTTGGTTTCTCCTTGAGCAACTATCAAGTTTATTAGTTTGACCTTATCAAGCTTCTTTTAAGACAGCTCTCAATGTCAGTCCAAAGTTACAACTGCCCTTCATTCTTATTTTCACAGTTACAGCTCTTCCCCACTCCTCATTATTAACCCTGAAGACTGAGTCTCTTAAAGCATCTCTCAAAATCATAAGCACTTGTGGTATAGAAGGAAGAGAAAGGATGGAAACATGTGGGAAAATCAGGGCTTCTCTCTCACACACTTTACTCTTGGTTTCCTTCTGTCACTTATCTCAATCAGGCACACCAATAAATGTTTCCCCCCAAATATGGACTTGTGAATCTCAGAGGGAGAGCAATCAGTGGCCTGCACAATCATCCATCTTGTGCTTTTTTGTTTGAAAGAAAGCTTCAAACCCTTTCTTTGTTTTAGCTGTAGCAACAGCTGATCTTGCAGCAGAAACTGTGGATGAAGGGAAATTTCCTGAATCCCAGACCTCACCTCAGCTCTTTGATAATGCTATTTATATATGTGCATATATGGGCATGAAACCACACATATGTAAGAGCTACAGCAGTATTGATTAAACGTATTGTGCCCAAATGGTCATGCTACTTTGGCTTGCCCCCTTTTTCACATAATTTGTGTTAAAAAAAGCAAATTAAGTGAAATCATAATGCACTTTAGTTGCACAAAACTTATTTGATTAACATCCTCTACCTTAGAATAATGATCTGGATCTTCTGAGTTATAACTCACACTATGGAAGCCTTCACTTTTGCATACATTTGCTAGTCAAGCCAGGAGCTTTCATCATGCCCTTATATTTTTTTCACAGTCCTGTTGTACTCTGTTTTAAGAAGACCTTCTTCCTATCCCTTGTTGCATAACACCATGCTTTTCTAAGTTAAAAATAAATGTTTGTTTCATTTAAAATAAATGTTTGTTTTTGTAACTTACCCAGAAAGCATCTCAGAAGTTCGCTTTCATTGTATGTCTTTAGAAATGTAGACATATAAATTAAAGAACCCATTTCTGTATTCTCGAAGAAAGTTTCCCTGTTAGTCAGCTTTAGCCAAGCAATGCAGATCCATTCCTTTTCATCTCTCCTTATGACTCATTGCCTACAAATCCTTGATCATTTTGTTTACTTTGCCCTGAAATGTATCAAATTTTGTACATCTTACATAACTCTTTCTTTTTTTCTTTCTTTCTTTCTGTCCTCCATAACAATCTATAAAGTGGAAGGAGAACAATTTTACCTTCTCATACACCGCTTTTATGTCCATATTTTTGAGCTGTTCTGTCTTAATCCTTTGTCCCTTCCATTCAATTACTCCAATCTGCTTCAATGCCATTTCCCTTTCTGTTCAATCATACATATCCCTTCATTTCCCTTCAAAAGCAAAATAATGGGGTCATCTACTACCAATGATTCTGTGGCATTAAACTGTAGACAAACATCTTACAGACAGAATGGGTCCCAGATGTCTAGAAATCAGCAGCAGACAGCAGTGACCAAGAAGTTTTCTGTTTTCTTCTGGGCTTTAGCTTGATCTACATTTATGATGATGGATACAAACTCCAGTGAGTTAGGATTTTCAAAGGCTAATGACCTGTCATATTTAGCAACTGAAGTATGGCAGAGTTTTCTAGACTGAATTAATTCATTAAAATAAAGGTGAAAGTTCAAGTTTTATGTGATAGCATTATAGCTCTTCCTTAATAAATGTATAATTAGATAACTATAGGAAGATTGTATATACAGCAGATACTAATCCATTTAATATGTTGACTGTCTATACTTAATTATGATAATCTCAATGTGCTGTTAAATAGACAAGCAGGACAAAAGCCTCCCTTAGAGATTTGTTAGTAGTATTTTAAGAGCTGATATAGTTTACCTATAATCCTCCACTAACTCATTAAAGTCCATGCATAAGACTTTTTTTTTCCTATTTTCTGTTCTAATTAGTCCTTATTTCCCTTTTTTACTTCGCATACCGACAGCTTGTGTTTCTTCAGGAGAAAAAAATAACCTTTATTATTGACATTATTGAGTGATTTTTGTACCTATCCAGGGCTGAAGAGTTCTCTGAATTTGATGTGGAGTGCTAAAACAAGGCTTGTGTCTTCATCTTCTTAAGTTCTACGAAAGTACCAAGAGGAAAAAAGCAAAATAACAAATAAAAGTAAAAAAGAATAGTTAGCAACCCATAGGAGAGCCATTACAATTCATAAATGAGGGTTACACACTCAATCTCTTTGTCTTTTTATGTATGAAGTGAAATAGATAGAACTCCCACTCATTTTTTCCTCTAGCCACTTTGAATATTGTTCATTCTTGTTGTCAGCTTTGCCGGTGATAAAAGGTTTATTCCACATATTCCCAGGCGATGGTAGAGCAAGAAGTATACCTAATGTGGCTGTCCAATGCATTGACATTCATATTTAGTCTCTATAGTCAAGTCATTTCAGAGGATAGGGGAGTACAATTTGCTATGTAATGCACTGAGACAATCCTATATCTCTGACTGTGTTTCATGACAGATCTTATAAAAGATCGTAAATTACTATCTGTTGAAATATATGAATTTAATGGATTTCATTAATGCACACACCTGCGCATAAAAGATTTTGCAAGCCAGAAGGTATGATCAGTCAAACAGCTTTAATAGTTATTAATTATAGTTGCTCACTATTTATTCACTAATGTAGAAATGTTAAGGCATTTTAATACCTGTGCTCTTGGATGGCATTCATAAAACAGGGAAACGGTCCTTTTTTCCTGTGCAATCAATCGGCCTGTTACCCAATGCTTTAAACTCTCTGTTGGGCATTTTCTGAGGCAGGAGACTTATTTTTCTCCATATGCTTCAGAAAAATGCAGACAGATTTCTGCACAAAGCTTTCTGCTCTTCTGCGTCTTTTAGGCTGAATCCAGAAATCTTCAGTTCGGATTTAACTTTGCAAAAGATTTCAGTATTTGTTTCAGTACTCATTGCAGGTCATAGAATCACAGAATGGTTAAGGCTGAAAAGAACTTTTGGAGATCAGTTTATCCAATCCTGAGGCAGGCTGACTTAGAAATGGTTCCACAGGATCATATCCAGGTGGGTTTTGAGTATCTCCAGAGAAGGCTCCACAACCTCTCTGCACAGCCTGTTTTAGTACTCTATCACGCTCATAGTAAACAATTTTCTCACACTCAGATGACATTTTCTGTTTCATTTTGTTCCCAACGCCTCTTTTCCTGGAGTCTGTCCCCATCCTTTGAACAACCCCATTCAGATACTTGTACACACTCAGTAGGTTCCCTCTCTACCATCTCTTCTTGAGGCTGCTCAGCCTTTCCTTGCAGAGAGAGGTTGCACATCCTTCACCATCTTGTAGCTGTCTGTTAGACCTACTCTAATAACTCCTTTGTTATTATCCCTCAACTCTTTGTTGAGGGAGCCCAGGCCTGGACACAGCTGTCAGATGTGATTTACCAGTACAGAGTGCAGAATCAGGATCACCTCCCTTGGCCTTGGCCTCACTTTTACAGATGCACCCCAGGATGTCATTGACCTTTTTGGCCCTCAGGGCACCCTGCTGGCTTGTGGACAGCCTGTTGTCTGCTAGAACACCCTCAGGTCCTTCTCCACAGAGCTGCTTTCCAGCGGGTCACCCCCAGCCCATGCTGGTGCCCAGTGCTGTTCATTCCCAGGGTGCAGGATCTGCCTTTGTAGAACTTCATTAACTTCATTAAGAACTTCATTAAGCTCTCGCTATAGCCCAGGTCTTGCTGTCCAAGTCAAATGAGATGATTTAAAAAAAAAAATCCATATTGGTTTTGCCTCATAAAATGATTTGTTCTGGTCCTAAAACATTAAAAAAAAAATTGAAAACTTCAAAACTCAGGTATTGAAGTCAATAAAAGAACCCAAGTAGGAGAGAGAAGATAGACTAAAATTTTACAAATCTAAGGCATCACCACAAAAGTGCCAAATTCAATTAAAAATGTACCAAAAGTGCTGGACCAAGAATCCTATCAGCCAAACAAGGATGTACAGTAAAACATCCCAGTGACTCTGGCGTCTGCAGCTTGAAATGAACACTAGGAAGCAAATGAATAAACACATGCAGCCAGCTGAGAAAGATTTAAAATATACTCTTACCTCATGTTCTGTGATTACCTGTAACAAAACCAAACAGGAATTCACTGAGAGACAGAGTAGCTGCAGTGACAGCGCATTGGTTCTTGGACCAGCTTTGTTTTCTTAGATGAAAAAGACATTATTTCCATGTAGTTATGAGTTTTAAAGGGCGTAAAAAGAAAGACGCTGTTTGTAATTGCAGAGTTTCTTAACCCCTTAGATAATCTACAATTTACTGAATTTTCCATGTTGGGTATGGAAATGTAAACATAAGGTAAAGAAAGATTTAAGCTTGAAGTAAAAACCCCTCCACTTTGTTCAAAAGCCACAATGATCCAAGTTAATGAAACAATGAAGCAATGCAACAAATTACATATTGCATACATACCTGGCAAAATTAGACATAGATTATTAGATCAGAATATCAGTTACTTGTCTATTGTCTACCTCCATATTCTTATGTGACAGTATACATGAAGTCATAACTTCCACCTCCCAAGAACATAAAACTACTATGTGTTATAGATGGTGCTAAATTGCTAATAAAAACATTACTGAAATTATTATCCTAACTGACATTTGTTATTTATCTTGTGTTCTTTAATCCAAAATTGAATTATACATCACTCAGTTTGCTTGTGGTCCAATCTTTTGCTGGATTTCTTTGTATGGGCTTTTTTTTTTACCCTGCTTCTTTATTAAATGAATAGAAGTTGAATATATTGTTTGACATAGATATATTTCCACACTCTACTACTTATTAGTTGTTGTCATAGTTAAGGGCTTTTTGCTCTTTTATTCTACTGCCTTAAAAAATGTCAATATATGCATTTAATTGCTCACTCACATGGCATGCAGTGAAGGCAATGGCCACAATATTGGCTTTCACCAAGTTTGAGCTTTTGACTTGTACCTTAGATACTGAGCACCCACGAAACTCCATTTTCCTACAAATTATTGCTCAGACATTCTGAAATGAAGGAAGAAATAGACATTGCTGAACACAGTCCAAATGGGCATTTCCAAAAATAGAAATCACTTGGAAAATTCAAGCACCACTGTGCTGGCCAGCCTGAATTACTAACTTGTCAAAGGGCAAGAAGGTGGAAAGAAATGGGTCTCTTAGCTTCAGGGATTGCACTCATGACACTTGACCATTGAGAATGTTATCTATGGACAACAGCAATAGTGATAAAAGAAACCCTTGATCCCTATTTATGATTAGGATCCCTAACCAAAAATAAATTATATTTTTTAAGGTGTTGGTGATTTTTATTTTTTTTTAAGATTATTGAACTTTAAACAAGTACCTGCGTGGCCTCTGTTAGGAAGCCTCTGAGTGTCTGTGCCTTTCAAAACTTTAAGAAGAGACTGATACAAAAACTTTAATAACATCAAGTCACAAAAAGTATCTGAGTAGATGGCTCAAAGGCCATTGTTAGAGCTAAAGTTAGCTATTCTGCAGCACTGCTATTCATTCTATGTCCTTGCTTCATAATGGTTGGTATAAAATGCTCCTTTCATTTGGAGTGAAGAGAATTTTTAACTCAGGAAAATACTGTTCCCTGATGGAAAAGACAGGGTTTGCCCTACATCATTATATGTTATAGTATGTTGTGTTCCCTTACGTTATATCACATCACTCCATGTTAAGTTTTAAGGCCTTTGTGCTGTGTTTTCTTTTTGAAACCTTGGTAGAATTCGGTGTTCTTGTCTAAAAGAGATCTTGAGAAGAATTTGAAATGGAATTACATTTCAGTTAAATCAGATATATTTATAGTTAAGTATAGCCTTTCCTGAATGTCAGTCTGGATCTGTGACATTTCCTGATAACAGATATTATTCAGAAACAGATCTGTGTATCTCATTAATACTGAGAGTTGGAAACATTGCCTAAAAGTACTCCTTATTTTGTCTATTTTGGAGATAAATTCATTGCATCACTCTAGAGCAAGACTTTCCACTTTGTTTTCATGGTCTGGGAAGAATTTTATTCATCAGATCAAGGAAAATTGTTACAAGGAGAAACCACAATGGTGAGGAGATTTGGCAGAATGGAAATATTTGCAGAATGTTCTAGTACAAACTACAAGATTAGGCTGTACAATGAAAATCTAATAGCTATGCATGGTGAGATTGTTCTTTTTTAAATAGTTAGCAATCAAGCAGGTTATCAGTAAGGTTAAAAACAATCTCAGAAGAAATGATCTCATTGCAAAATCTGCTTTTGCTGATTTGTCCACCTTACCACTTTCATTTTAAGTTGTCATTTGCAGCATATTTCTTCATTCTTCAGTAACAAATTTCAAAAAATCTACCCATCTTTTAAGCACAAAATTAACCCAATTCTTTTAAAAGGAAGAAAATGTGCAGGTGATCCTCAGCTAGCATAAACTGACATAGTCTCATTAAATATAATTAATCTACTCCAATTATCGTTATCTGAAGTTCAAGACCTCCAACTGAAATAATGTTTTCATTGATCTATTAAATGAAAAAGAAAAAACGTCTGTCTATATGTCCAGCTGTGTAGCTATCTGCAAAACACTCTGCTTACACAGACACTTTTTTTTCATTAAATATTTGGTCAAAGGCTGTTACATTTCTTAACAGATTTTTTTATCCCCATGATTCCTGCCTATTTTTAGACTACACTGGAAATAAACATATCTTTTCATCATGGAGGTCTGGGTAAGGGAAGGAGGGTGTGAAGAGAGGATGAAAAAGGAATCCAAGTCAGTATTTTATGTTAGAGTCTTAGTAAGAATATACTTTATTTTCTGATCAACTTGTTGGTAGTACAAGGTTAAGAGTGATGGAAAAGGGTGTGAAAATTCTCCTTTACTCTCAAAGTATCTCTCTTCACTTACCTTAATCAACAAAGGAGAAAGTTTGTCATGGTTATTTGGAAACATTGCTGAAATTACTGTTATTCATTTTCTTCTGGGGAATAGGGAGGCGAAAGAGAGGCTAGAGAAACAAAGAACAAAGCTATAAGGCTTGATAAAGGCAGTGACATATCCACATATTGTCAACTGAACAGGTACAGCATTATGCAAAGAATCAGCTAAAAATATCAATTCAATTAAAAATACCACACACATCCTTAAATTAGTTAAGAAAGCACATCACTTAGAGCTTAGCTCCCCCCATTCCCCAGTATTTCTTTGTTACAATGCTAATAAATACTTTGATAGATTAGCTAAGATTAGAGCAGAGTGACAGACTATACTGGCTGCGGTCTGAGGTTGCTTAGGAGTTTGGCTACATAAATTATGCATAATGTCAGAATTTTATACACATCACTGGAAATGTCCGTGTTTTCCACGTTTAGGCAAGAACCTGGGGATCTCCAACAAAAGCTTTATGTTACTGTTACTAATTTCATTGGAGGAAATAAGTGCATTGCAGAAAAAAAGGTCCATAGTTTGTGTTGGGATGTGGCCCTGGCATGTAACCACCTCTAGATGTCGGAAGGGTTGGACCAGATGACCTCCAGAGACACCTGCCAACCTCAACCTTTCAATGATCTGTGAAAACTCAACTCAAGATGTCTTTTTTTGTGCTCTTGCAAGTTGTTATTTTTGTCTTGTGCTGAAACTTGGAAGGATAGTGGAAAGAAGTTTTTTAGTTTTTTTTCTTTCCCTTCTGGAAAGAAGTTTTTGATTTTTTATATTTTACATATTTATTTACTGTAAAGTAAGCTGGTTTTCAGTGCATGCTGTCAGCAGATGTGTTGGAAAAGTCCTCTTTTTATTTGTAGAGTGATGAAGACAACCAGGCTTAACAGTTTATTTTCAGTGGGAAAAAAGTTTATGGCATTAGATTTCTATTTCATAAGGCTCAGATTTATGATGGGCAGTAAAATCACACAGTGAGTATTAATGTAAGTATTATTTAATGACACCAGAGTTACCAATCATCATGCACTATGGCATCCACAAAGCTAACATTGCAACTCTCAGCATTTCTAGAAAACATATAGAAAACCAAGTTGTGGGATTTTCATCATTGTATTTTGTAAGACACTGCTGTACATATATTTTTCCACAGATAGGTTAAAAAAAAAGCATGGAAACTGTATGAACAGAATAAAGCATTCTACCTGAACTGCAGTTGCATCCCTTCAGCTGAAGGGTGGCCAGCATATTTCTACCCAAATTAAGATAATGGAAGGTAAAGTCGTTAGACCCTTCTCTGAACACATATACAGGAGAGGAAAGAGCTTCACTTTCAATTCCAACATAACGGATGCAGAAGGTTTTATGAAGTACATGTTTATATGCATTTATTTCAACATGAGATTTAAATTAAAAACAAGTCTTAAGCCCTAAAGCTGCACAAAATCCTGGCTTCTACCAATTTCAATTGCAATTAGCTGCTCATATATTTATATGGTGCTCTTTAGAAGTATTTATCTGTTATATACTGACTGCTCCTCTAGCACTAAGAGAGGCTTGTCTGGTCCAGAAATCAATGAAAAAAAAAAAAGTAGTAGTGTGCTCAACAGTTTCTGAATCCTTATCATAACATGTGCCAGGAAATTCATGCAAAAACTGGATTTCTATGCCCAGATCTGGTCACTGCATGTGTCAAATGGATAGTCAGTGAAGCACCTACCTGGATCAGATCATATTATACACTCTCCAAGGCTTGGACTATATATGTATATTTTGTCTTGCACAATACTGAGCAGATGGAACTTGATTGCCAAAAGCCTTCAGCAGCCAATATGCTGAGTATTTTGTAAAGCCTTTCCTGTGGCTGAAAAAGGAAAAAGAGAATAAAGAGAGTACTTTACTGCCTCAATTACAGTCCACTCTTAATGGGCTCCCATCTAGACAATGCACTGCCCAGTCTTTGGAAGGGAAAAAAAAACAAGCAAACAAACAAACAAAAAACAAAAAACAAACAAAAAAAAAAAAAAAAACAACAAAAAAAAAAACAAAAAAAAACCCAAAAAAAACCAACAAAAAAAAAAAAAAACAAACATGAAAACAAAAAAAAAAACAAACAAACAAACAAAAAAAACCAACAAAATAACACTTTTGTTTCCTACTGGTTTATAAGATATGTCAATAACCCAGTTTGGCATCATTTCTTCTTATGGACAATTTATATAAATGAAAATACAAAAATAAATATAGATGTCTATGTCAATGCATATGTATTTGTGTGTGCTTGTGTATGTACATATTCCATCTGTGTATATTTTTAAATATGCAAACAGAATCCTTTTTACTCTCTCAGTAGAAGTTAGCAACAGCTTCCCATAGCAACAACTCACAGATAAAGATTCTCACATCAAACCAAATTGTACATCGAGGACACTGCTCACTGTTATGCCAGCATTATAGGTCTGATTTAAATCCACAGAATTAAGGAGTTTCCAGTTGCAAGTCTAACCCCAGCTCACCAGTCTATGATATAGCCACACATATGGCAAATAACATAATGTCGTCTTTTTGACATAGAGAAATGAGTTACAGAGTGAATGGAAGGTTTTATGCCAAATTTCCTAACTTTTGTGGGTTTAAATCTTCCCCCAAATGTTAATATTATGGAAACTACTGTTTTGATATTTGAGGAGACATACAGTCACAGCTATATTCTATTTCTCTTGGTTTGGGGGAATTTCTTCTCCTGAAGAGTGAGTTCAATTGAACAGCATGAAATAGAAAGACATTTCCTTCTGGCAGGACAGGTGGAAATTTTATGCTCCAGGACTGTTCAATAATGATCTTTGGCTGTATTCATAAACACAGACCCAGCAGCTAGCCATTAATGTAGAGCTATACAACATGGAAAATATAATTCATGACTCTCCTCCCTTTCACACACACTCTTCATTAGCAGAAACTCTTCAACATTGTCAACACTGCATAGCACATGATTTCTACCTCAATTTTTTTTTTCCAGCTCCTAAAAAGAAATGAACTTAAAACCATGTTTCATCATCTGAAACAAGCAGATGCAGGGCAGCATAATTTTCATAGCCACTCTAAGAGAAGATACCCACAATTTCACTTTAGTGATATTTGGTTTTTTATTTGCTTTTTTCAATGTCACAATTCAAATTTTTGCAGTAAGATTACATTCCTATCTCAGATACCATCTTCTTTTTTTTCTTTTTTGTTTTTGTTTTTGTTTTTGTTTTTGTTTTTGTTTTTGTTTTTGTTTTTGTTTTTGTTTTTGTTTTTGTTTTTGTTTTTTTAATTGCAGTATTCATTTCCAGTGTTTGGTGTTGTTGATTTTTTTTGTTTTTTTTTTTTTAATCCTTTTATTGTTATTGTTTCTATTTGTTGTTGCTTTTAGAAGCTAATGAATAATTTAGAAATGCAAAGTGCATTGATGGTTGAGTTTTTTGTTGGGACTGGGATATTAGAAAGGATGCGTACAAGTGAGGTAAAATAACTTTTTCTCCTTTCAAAATCTTTCAGAAATACATAAAATATTTTCTCAGGAATAGTAAAGAAATGCATTCAAGAACAAACAAAACCACAAGATTTTTATTTTCTCTCATAAAAATGTTCAGTTACTGACCTTAGACTACTTCATTTTTATTTGCATAAAAATTAAAAGTTTGAATCATATGAATCATAATAAAAAACAATATTGAGATGTTCCTTGTAATGCCTTCTATTTCTTATAATGTAAAAGTCATTAATTTATTTGAAGAAGAAAGTTTAAGGAGATGATAAATCTCACATATGCACTTTAATGTACGTACACAAATTGTTTCTGCTTCAATCACTCCACTGGCTTTAAGTCTTTCCAAACAACAATCTACCCTCCAAAAAAAAAATCTTGAAAATTACTTTCTTAAATATATAAAAAAAGAAAAAAAGTGAAAAAACAGAAATTACCTTTTGGACATTGATAATATATTTATGTTTGGGCATTTTATTTTCAGCTACAATTATATTACAATTATATAGTAAGTAAATTAATTCCTTTCTTTTTTATTCAAATTCAGTATCTCTAATTAAAAATGAAATGGAATTAAGGTTTTTGAAATTCAGAATGTAAGCTTGATCTTTCTTAACTTTACCCAGGTTTTAGTCTCTCAGATCCAGGAAATGGAGGTTGCAAGCCTTACAGTATTCATGTTATTCCTCCACAGTTTGAATTCCAAATTTATGTTTTAATCTCTAAAATCAGTGTCTCAGTTTACTCCTGCATGGGATATTTATGGATTTGGATTTTTAAGACTACTTTAAACCTGATTGCCTTGTCCAAGTCAAATGGTCCTTCTGTGCTCCTGTTCACTAACTGAAACAGGGGTTTGGTGTTTTTCCTACACCTGAACTTCCTCTCTAAAGCAGTGAAATTTGCTCCAGACTGCAAAGCCAGGTCGTGCAAAGAGTTGTCAATGGAATATATTGTGGACCAAATTGATCTGTCCATCTGACACACATGATGCATTGCATGGCCTTGGGTGAATCATTTTCTACCTTTGATCTTTCTCTCCTGTAAAGCAGGAATAATGATACTCCCACACTTCCATTGTAAAGACATAATATAAAAATAGGTAAACAGGTCACATACAGGTTCAGTTGTTTCAGTGTCTCGTCTCTCACAGTGGCAGTACCAGGTCTGGATAGATGAGAAGAACAAGACAACCAATAATAACATCTCCCTTCGCTATCCCTCCTCAGGTTCTGACAGGAGGGAACACAAAATCCTTACAATTTTCAGAGCCAAATTTTGAGTCTATATTATTTTGCTTAACATTTTTAATGGACTTTTCCTTGGTTCTGCAAATGACTTTACCTGAAAGCAATTTATTTCATTTGTATTTTTGGCTGTGTTTTGTGGTAATAAGTCCCACAACTGGATTACCTGTTCTGATAAAGCCTGACTAAGTAAACAAAATAAAACAATTGCTTTTTTCTTGCCTTAACCTGCATGCCTAATAGATAAAAGGAGTGAGAACAGTTGAATAAATGACAAATATTAGCAAAGCCTTATATTGAGCTAAAATATCAGTCTATACCTTTGCTAATGTTATTTTTTTTAGTAATATAACTGGCATACGAAAAATACGTATGAGATACACGATTCAAAGAATCTATTTACATCAGAATTTAGGAGGGGGAAATTATAAGAGCTTTCTATTTTCTTTACATATCATTAACAACATTATATTGCAAATTGGAAGAGTTTTTCTTCACATCAAGAAAACTATCCAATCAGAAATTAATTTTAAACTTGAAGAAGCATTTTTGCTTGCCCAGACTGTGCAGTGGTCAAAACTCTTATCTATGAATTCACTTTGGAGGGGCATGGAAACATTATAGAATGAACCATATCTGCAAACTTCTGCATTGATTCTCAGGGCAGCTGATTCTTGCTTTGCAGACTGTTTAGAGCAGTGGACCTCTGTTTCAGTGACATTCATCAATTGAAGACACAAGACAATAAAAGTTATTAAAGTTAAAAAAAAAAAAAAAAGTCTTCCTTTATATTTAAATAAGCTTAAGATGGGATCAGGACCAGGCTGATGGCTTTAGCCTGAGTCCTGCAGTGTAATGCACATCAGAAGTCTCTTGCACATCTGTATTGTACCTGGGAAATCAGGGACAGCTCAGGGGGCAAGGTGTCATTCAACAGCTTCTCTTGTTTTTGTTACAAAGGGTGTGAACTGGTTTTGGCAGTTGGCTCTGAATGACCCTTACATCTTCCCAGTTTTGTTCTGTGTGTCTCTCGAAACCAATCAAACTAACTCTGGGGCCTCAGGAGCAATTTTTTGGATCTGTCTCTCTGGTTCATTACCACTCTCTATTTCCTTTTCCTTTCCCACATCCTCCCTCACCCTGTTCCAAGGGAAGATCTGCTCACAAAGAAAATAAATTATAAGGTATTTAATCTATGTGACAGATTCTTTTATTTTTCAAAAGGCAATTTTTGAGAAAAATAAATGAAATAATTTCATGCTCTCAACTTATTCATATGACAATTCAGTTATGCCTCTCTCTTCCTCGTAAAGACCCCTAATATTTCAGTCTATTATTTGTTATTGTCTAAATAATTTACTATGCAAGACCCAGATTGTATGCAGTTATGCCTAACTTTCCTAGGCCCTCAAACCTTTGTGTCCTTGCTTTACTGAGACTAGAGACTGTGTCACTTCCCACACCTACAAAGGGATGTGTCTTCCCTGTCTTTGATGTCAAACATTTAGATGTCTAAACATGCCCTTATCAGACTATCCTTTTTGTGGGCAGTTCAAGAGGAGATTCATTTAACCATAGGAGAGGACTGAGAAAGGGAAAATGATGAGGTTGGACTTGATGATCATTATGGATCCCTTCCAGCTGAGGATATTCTATGGTTCTAGTCAGTGATTTGTGCTATGAAGGCGTCAGTAGAATCTCCACTTACCTCTTCCATTGCATTCCTCCAGTTTGGTAAGTCTCACATTTCTAAGTTCTGAGGAAATGAGTAACAATTAGATGGCTTAGAAGCTGTAAACTGTTCTTCATGGATGTGTGGGGCATGCAGCACAGTAGGATTCTCACTTCTGGCCCTTCTAGGCAGTGCTGTCACCCCAGTAATAACCCCATGGTTATTCCATGGACAGCAGCCATTCCTCATCTGCTTTCAGGAAGGCTCATGATGCTCTTACTCGTATTTAGTATTTCTTCTCAAGTCAAGTAAAAAAAAAAAAAAAAAGAAAGAAAGGCTAAAGGATGACCTCAACATGTACCCCAGTTCTTTGTAACATTTATTTTCTTTTTTAAATTTTAATTTCCAGTGCAAGATAGAAAGCCTGTGTAAAGCTTTATATACATATGATCATTTAGGTTTAACTCAGCAATTCCATGACTACACTGTTTATGGAACACAAGCAAAATTTTCTTGCATGGACCTCAACAAGGCCATGCAGGAATGTCCTATGTTAGCAAGAGCTGATTGGGTTTTAATTTATGTTTTTTTTTTTTTTTTTAAATTTTGTTTTTTGCTCACAAACAGCCTAAGTAGCAGCTGTTTAGCCTTCCTCTTCCTTACCAATAAAACAAACAATAAACCTAGTCTTCCAGCCACTGAAAATTGATATTACAAAGGATTTTTAAACATCTTGACATCTGGCTGGTCTGCTATCATGAAATGAGCACTGTGAGAAACAAGTGCAGCCTATAATTTGGCTTCAAATTCTGACCTTTCCAACAGTCACCTATTCCAGTCATAAAGAAAAAAAAGATAATTTCTATTAGCAATTGGGGTGGCAATTAGGTCTCTTATTTCATTATTTTATAATTATTATTATTTAAATTTATTTCTATTCCAAAAGTCAAATTGGAGTCATAAACTAGCTTATTAAGAAAATTTTCTCATGAAATTAAGAAGTTCTATGTTTTGTTGCAGAACTAATAGAATAAAGTATTTTAATCTTATTAAAACCTTTGATTTAATTTAAAATATTTTTTTTTATTGAACACACTAATTTAGATTTAAAAAAAAAAAAGATTACATCCAAATTGTCTTCTTTCTGATCCATTTCAAGCCTCAATTTGTTTCTCTCATGCCTTTTCTTAGGTGAAATCTGTAAACGTTTACACAGTTAGAAAAAAACCCACAATAAAGTTAAGTACTGCTTCAGGATTTTAACCTCATTCAGCAAACAAAAGTATTGGACTAAACTTAGGATAAGAACCACAACATATACATGAACAGAGCAAAAGCTCTGAACCTTTGAAATTTCCCCTTTGATGTTTAATTGTATCTAAAATAGGGGATATAGTGTTGAGCCCTGTGTTGAGGAAAATAGGGACTTTTGTCAGAGGAAACAAGAAATAATCCACTGAGTTTTTCACTAATGAATCTGATGCCTGCTCTAAAAAGTTAATGAAAAGTCTCTCCATTGAATTCCACGGGCTTTGGAGCAAACCCCAGATAAGCTGTTCAGTGAGAGCAAGTAAAATAAATTGGGAAAAGGTTCTTTGCTTTACGAAGTCATTTTAAGGGAGGTAATGGAACAGCTGTTGCATAGATAAAACACACATGTCCCTTCAGAGATGCAGTTGGGCAGAGCCTTGTTGCACAGCACGACTCGTGGGCATCGCCCAGCAGCTTCTCTGGCTGAACAGACCACTAGCCCGAGCGCTAACCTCACAATGACTCCCCAGATCCCTCTGGCCCTTTAAAGGGAAAAACAGCTTCATTAGTTCCTCACATAAACAGCCAGAACATAAACACAACATGCTCCATTAAAATGGTCAAATTAAGCAAGTGGAGAACCTTTCCTATGTTGTGTCAAGCTTTAGTGGTTTCATTTTGGATTTTGTTTTTGTGGGGTTTTTTTTTGGTGTGGTTTTTTTTTTTTTTTTTGGCTTTGTTTTTGTTTTTTTTTTTTTGGGGGGGTGGGTTTTATGGGGTTTTTTTTGGTTTTTTTTTGGGGGGGTTTGTTTTGGTTTTTTTTTTTGTTTGTTTTGTTTTGTTTTGTTATTTTTTTGTTTTTTTGTTTTTTTCTTCCTGGTCTTGGTTTGCATGCTTTCATTTCAGGGCATGTATGTGGATACTTAGACAGAACTATCTTTATTTCCTGTAGCTTATTGAACCTGTGTTTTAAAGACATTTTTCTTTCTCCTGCCTGAATTTTAAAATGAGTATCTGGAAATTAAAATTGGTGCATCAGAGAGCACATATGAATTATCAGTGGTCTTGAAGACTTGTGGTGAGAGAGACCTTTTCTGTGTTATATGCTTGAAAAATTTCTCCCTCTCCATTGTTTTCACTGAGTAAAACACAATGAAAAGTAGAGTGTAACATTTAGCTGCTTTCTAGCACTTTAGAGATTGTCACCCAAGTGTTTGTATGTATTTCAGGTAAAACATAATGACGACAGCACAATCCTTCTTAGAACTACTTCTGTTCTGAATCTTTGTCAATTTTCTCTTTTCTTACTGATTGCATAAGAAGTTCCCATATACATGTTTATGTGTACGTGTACAGATGCAGAGTGATAAAAACTGTAAGAAAAGGGAGATGCTATTGTTGATGACCACATATCTATGCTTAGCTAGTTTTTTTAAATTTAGTCTTTCCTTCCTTTTTTTTTTTTTTTTTTTTTCATATTCCTTATTAATTTCTACTGAGTCTTTACTCAGTATTTTTTTGTCCTTTCCACTTTGGACCATGTATTTACAAAAAAAGTCACTGAAGGACAGTTTATTCTTTTTAAACTGTAAGTTCTTCTACTTTGAGCTTCACAGCTTTATTCATACTTATCAGAATTATCTTCTCAACACCTATTTTTAAATCAAAATTCTCTTTGTTAATTCTCTTGTCCCACTCACTCATACTCCATTAAAAAATACATTTGTTTACTTTTTTTTTAATGTTTCTTTGTTCTCCCTTTACTCTTTGATGTGTAAACTTTTTGGAAAGCTGCTTTCTAAATATTATAGAGGGAAGAGGATTTTTGTTTAAAAAATATTTTTTTAATATTTTCCTTTATTGAAGAATTTAAGTTAGAGAAAGGATAGAAATGCAAAATAAACATATTGATTGATGTGAGTTAATTATCATTTTAATTTAGTCATTATATTCCTTATTTCCTGTTTAAAGGGGGCAAAGTCAAGGTGTGGAATACTTGTAAGAAAGGAAAGGAAATATTTCTGACAGTCATAGTAATAGTACTTACAATAACAATAACAAAACCAACAACAGGAACAGTATTAAATGCATTAAAAACATTTAACAACTATTTATTGAAAATTCTTAAAAGGTTAAACATTTAACCTGCAAATAAAAAGTGTTATCTAACACAATGCAGTTTTGCTATGAGGATTTATCTTTATATACATCTAACTTAGAAAATAATTACAGAGCACATCCTCTTAAAAATTTATATTCATTCTTATCCAAAGTCAGTCAATAAATTAAGCTGAATATATATTATGGTCCATTAACTGAAAAAGAATGAGCTTTACGGTTTCTTTACTGTTTCTGTTCATGCCATAAAATCATCTTTCTTACAATGCACTGAAAAGTTCTGTGTAGAACTAAAATAGTTCTTGCATTGAAACATGATGTCAGCAAAAGGTAGGAAATCCAAGTATGGCTGACATTACCTTAGGTGTGATCCTTGCCTGCTTAAAACAAGACACAGCTTTCTCTGAAGAACTTCTTTGAAACAGGAAGGAGTGACCCTGTTGTATCCATGATGGAGTGGCTGCAGCAGTGGGCAAGGGAAGGGAGACAGCTGCAATCTCTATGGAATGCTGTGATGCATTTGGGACATGGTGCACCACAACCTTCCCTCTCTCTTCACTAGAAAGACAAGGATTTGATGGACGGAGAGTTTGTTGGATGAGCAGTTGGTTGGATAGTGATGTTCACAGGGAAGTTGTAAATGGCTCAATGTCCGTATGGAGGTCTGTGAAAAGAGGTGATCATTTAGGCTGTTAGGCAGCAGTGTTTAATATATTCATTAATGTCCTAGACAAAGGAATTGAGAGAACACTCAGTAAGTTTTCAAATTAACCAAGTTGAACAGTGCTGTTTACACACCTGAAGGTCATGATGTGATCCAGGGGCACCTGGACAAGCTTGGAGAAGTTGCCCATGGGGATCTCATGACATTTAACAAGACCAAACACAAGGTGCTGTATCAAAATCCAGGCTGGGGGATGAACAGACCCAGAGCAGCCCTGCCCAGAAGGGCTTGGGGGTGCTGGTGGGTGAGAGGCTGGACATGCCCTGGCCATGGCACTCACAGCCCAGAGAGCCAAACATGTCCTGGCTGCATCCAGAGCCCCGTGGGCAGCAGGGGAGGGAGGGGATTCTGCCCCTCTGCTCTGCTCTGCTGAGACCCACTTGGAGCACTGCATCCAGCTCTGGGCTCCCAGCACAGGAGGGACAGGGATCTGCTGGAGAAGGTCCAGAGGAGGCCACTGAAATGATTGGAGGGCTGGAGCACATCTCCTATGAGGAAAGGCTGAGACAGTTGACATTGTTCAGTCTGGAGAAGAGAAGTCTCTGGGGAAACCTTACAACTGCCCTTCAGTACTGAAAGGAGGCTTATAAGCAAGGTGGGGACAAATTTTTAGTATGGCCTATTGCATTAGGGCAAGGAGTAAAGATTTTAAAATAAAAGAGGGTAAATTCAGATGAGATATACAAAGATTTTTATGGTTAATATGGTGAGATATAGGAAGATTTTTATGGTGAGGATGGTGAGATTCTGGAACAGTTGCTGAGAAAGATGATGCATACCTCATCCCTGGAAGCATTCAAAGTTGCTCTGAAAGTCCTGGTCTAGTTAAAACTGGCCTGGCTTACTGCAGGGAGGGCTGGACAGGATGACATTTAAAAATCTCTGCCAGCCAAAATTTTTCTATGATTCTATGCATCTATAATAGGCAGTCTGAGAAAACACAGCCTTTCATACTGGTGAGAAAGGTAAAAGCTTTGCAGAGGTGAAAAGTGACCTGTTGGCAAAGGGAAATATGGCACACCTATGGACACAGTTCTCCTGGCTTGTATCAAGTTTTCTGACTGTCTCCTGTGTCATCAGGTGTTCTAGTTGAAATATTCATTTATTGAAATTTTAGACATCTCGGTGAAACACCTGAAAGAATAGGATAGTTGCTGTAGGTACCTGTCTAAAATTGTGTTTCTGTTCTAAAATTCTGTCTCTATTGCTGGAGGGAACTCTATCATTAACATGAGAAAAGGAAGATAATTAAAGGCCTCATGCAAGTGTCAAAATTTAGCTAAAATCAGTCTGGGCCTTTGCCAAACCATGTCAATAAATCATGATTAAGCAATTGCGCATTTTTAGGAAACTTGATGCAAACAAACTGTTCATCGAATCTGGTCTATGGTCTCCATAGTAATTTTCTGGGATATGAAATCTGTGTATCATTGTAATCTGTTATATAGAGACCTCAGTTATATATATATAGTGATTTCTCTTTACTTCATTTTTGTCTTTGCAAATAAGGTGTTCTTAATGTGCATTGCAGAAGGTCTTCCATCCCTGTTGTGATTGATGGCTAGCAAACTGCTGGGGACAATTCCATTTGGTGGGTAGAAAACACTATCTCGTTTATCTTTATATCATATCTGCTGCAAATTAAACTAAAAACATAGAGTTTGCACACTAAAATTGTTACACTGCAGAGCAATGTGCCTATAAAACAGCATGTTAACAAGCACGACATGATAAATGAAATGCAATAAACTTCTGTAATTTCAGATTCTCCCAGAGGCAGATGACGAGGCTATCACCTGTTGAGCTTTGTTTGGTGACAGCATAAGAGTATCTGCAAGGAAGTGCTAGCTGGGCTGGCTTTGCAGGAAGTGTGTGGCTACTTGTGCACACATGGTTGACTTCACACATGCTTCATCTGAAATAAGATTCATCATTCAAGCAAGCAAAAGCAGAGGCAGAGGTAGTCTGCTTGCTGGATTACTGGTGTTCCTGAACTGGAATGCCCAGTTTTCTTCAGTAGATGGCAGCAGCACTGATGCATTATAAAAACTGAATTCCAAAAGCATTTTGTAAAGTAAAGCTGTTTTTTCTCCTTTTTTCCCCCTCCGTGCTATCACCATTAAAAATGATTGTAACACCTGAGCCTCTACCAGTCAGATATTAAACCTTATCCCCAGCTTCAATAGTAAAGTGATTCACATGTGCGCAACTTTGCCTAAAAATTAAAAAAGAAACCAAACCAAAACTGGAAAAATGAATCAAAAACTCAAGGCAAGTGAACCAAAAATCCCCAACTATCCTACTGATCAAAGTTATTTTATTTTTATGTGCTAGTAAACATTTATTAGCATTAACTCTCTAGACGCACATGCAGATATATTTTTCCTCATAATGTGTCCCATGGCACTACCCACTAGGTTTTTCACCAACCTTATGACTCTCTTCAGGAAGATATCAGTAGAGCACAGGTTTGGGAACTGGAAAAAAGCAAAGAATATCTCAAGGATTTATTTGTTGTTCATAAAGTGTGTCTATTTCCTACCATACAACTGAACACTATTTCAATTCAAATGTGCATGTTTTGGCTGAGTATTTGAGGTATCAAAAATATTAAAATAGTCCCTCTAGGGTTCCTGAGTTTTTATTTTTGAAGGAAGAGGAGACAAAAAGTGTAAGGACACTCTGAAGAGAAGGTGCAAGAAACCTGGTTTCAAATTCCTGTACCTGGCTCAGCCTGGCAAAAGGTATCTGCTTCCTTTTCTGTGAGTGCTCTAGCCCCAGGGCTATGAGAATACAGTTGTGTATTCAATCTGGCCCAGTAAATATTTCATTACTTTTACATAGAGGTTGAATGCAGGGACTGCATCATTCACCTTAGATGCAGGTGAAAAGCAAAGGGAGGGTCCTCACTCAAAAATGTTGAAAATTAGAACCTTCAATATATAACTTCTGTATCCCCTAAAAATATCCTGAGGCACTCAGAATTTCATGAATGTAAAATTTCCGCCCTCTGCTCTCATCATAAGAAATAGGATAGTAGATCTCTAACTCAAACATTTCATGTTTCTCAAGGGAAAGCAAAGACAAAAGTGAACAAGAAAAAAACATTTACCAATTTGATGGAACAAATTATATGGTTTATTACTATTATTATTATTATTGATATTATTATTGAAAATACTCTCTGCTACTATTTATTTATGTGGCAGACTTGTGGCTCTGTGAGATGGAGAATTTCCTGGGTGTGAAAAAACCACTATTATTCTATTATAACAAAGCTCAAATGTGTATGATGAGAGAAGGTAAATAGTTCAGAGGTTTAAATGCTGTGGGATACCTTGAATACTACTGAAATGTTCCTGAACTTTGTACTTGAGCTTTTTAACTCTGCATTCATTTCACCAATGCTTGGGTACTGCAAGTGCTTTTGCCTTTCTTTGATATACTTCACATGACTGGTTTGTGCCTAAACTCATCTTCCATAGTTTACAGTAACAAAAACTTTTAACAAAATTTGCATTAGCATTGAATCATCATAACTACTGGCTTAATTATAAAAAAATGGAGTTGCCTTGGTGACAGCTTATGAGTAAATGTTCTCTTCAAGCAACTATAGGTAAAGACAGAAGAAAAAAAAAATCATCTTAACATCTCATATTGATTGTTGGGTCAATGCTGTTCTTGAAACTGTAAAATATGAATGAGCAGCCTTTGAACAGAGTAAGATACTAGATGCCTTTGATCAAATCTGGAATGCATTTCTGCACTGCTACTCACTAATAAGAACAAATAGAGGATAACCCTCAGATGATCAACCCTGGATCCACAATGCCTTCTTCTGTGTAGCTCAAAAAATAAATATCTATTGACCAAATGACAGGTTTCAGAAGACAGTGTTTGTGAGAC
Organism: Vidua chalybeata; assembly: GCF_026979565.1. Classification (NCBI taxonomy): domain Eukaryota; kingdom Metazoa; phylum Chordata; class Aves; order Passeriformes; family Viduidae; genus Vidua; species Vidua chalybeata. The sequence continues at coordinate 5,804,279 of NC_071570.1, read as the reverse complement.
ATTCAAATAAAGTAAAAAATAGAAAAGTAAAAGTTTTATTTACATCATTCCAAAGGGACTGATTTACAATGAATGGCATTAAATTAATCAGGGAAATTTGTAGACTGAACATCAGCCTACATGTATTTAATTACAGAGAGGTCTGTTCAACTAGTGAAAGATTCTATAAGAAGAAACAGAAGAAATCACATTGTATTCAGAAAACTGCATGTGGTAGGATGCTGATGAATATAACAAGCTTATAGGGTATGGTGGATAGAGGAAATCCCTAAAGAAAATTGAATTTTCAGTTTCAGTAATAATATTAAAAATAAATAAACAGCAAAGAAAACAAAACAGATATTGTAGTTGTAGCACCTCAGAGAAATTTGTATATCCTGGGACTCCACTTGACCTTTTAGGTTTTTAACTATAGTGTAAATGTTCTATGTATAAATACAATATATACTATATTGTATATGTTCTATGTATATGTCCTCTTCTCATTCTGTGACACCTTGAAGACAGAATGGAATACAAACAACCAAGCCACGACTCAATAAAAGTGGCATTACTGATGTGACCAGTTCATGAAGATGCATAGAGGCATAAAGTTTGTGAATTATAGCTGTGCATTACATTTCCCAAATAATACCTTTCTTTTCAAGTGGATTTCCTCAGAGACACTTGAAAATATTTTGGAGATTTCTGATAATTGTTTAGTGTGGGGTTTTGCTTGTTTGTTTATTTGATTGGTCGGTTGCTTCGTTGGGATTTTTTTAATTAAAAGTTTTAATCTGTATTTTATACAACTCTTTTTTTTTTTTTTTTTTTTTTTTTCCTAGTCTTATGCTTAACTCTCCAGTTCTTCTGGGTTCTCCAGTCCACAACATCAGTTTTCTCTGAGAAGCTGACAATGGCTCTTCCATGTCCTAAATCTTCCATCAACATGCTGTTGATGGGCACTGTTTCCTTGACTCTGATCTTCTTGGATCCACTTGGTGCAAACATATTTTTATACATTATCTCACACATAGTCTACTTTCTTTCCATTTGTGTCCAGCTAAAATTTAAAAGTTGTACAATAACCTTCCCCAGCCCATTAGTACAGAGAATCTAATTTTCTGCTTAGTGACTATAGAGATTTCTTAGTCTTCTATTGCGTATGGCATGCTCAAACCTAAACTAAAAACAGCCTGGGTGGTAGCCACTTGACCAAAACACAAACAGCATCAGGGTTAAAGCAACCTACGAGCTCCTCAAGTCAGCAGAAGACTGGATGAGACCTGAGATCCTGCCCTGCCAGGCCTTTAGAATGTCTGTGGCTTCTCCTGAACTAAAAGTGGGATGCAATATTTTCCTTGCTAACTTCCCTTCAACACTAAGTCTGTATGGTTTAGTATAAGTAGTTAATGCATACACAAACAAATGGTGTATTAAATTTCCCTGAGACGTCAGAATTTATATATATCTCACATTATTAGTGAAGACAGCATTCCAGAAAGTGGAAAGTTAAGAAAACTGGCATATTGCTGCTAGGCTTTAAAATTATTTAGGTCCAGTAGTATTTTCTATCTGTTCCTTACATGATTAAATCTTTTTTTGAGGAAGTCCACACAAGCTCAGTAGTTTATATTTAGCCAACTTATTCTCCCTTGAGACATCTGAAAGGTATGGGCAGGGATATCTTCTGTAATTTCAGAAATGAAGATCAATTAAATCCCTTTAGAACTAGCATGAGTCACTTCAGTTTAACACATATTACTATTTGAAATTCCAGAAAATATGATAGAATTAATGCCCACTACATTTTTTCCTTCATCTGAATATAAAATTCACAGCAGGAGAATGGTAAAGGAGTAGTAGTTATTGTTTTAAAATCCTTTCCATAAAGAAATTTGTGGCCAACCTCTACAATGCGTTAAATTAGGAGGTCAGGTAACAGTATGTCTGCAAGTCAGTTTGAGTCTGTTCCAGTTTTTCCTCAAAGGAGGAAGCCTGGGTTCCTAACTCTGCCATCAGGAATAAGTTAAAGCAATATCTCACCTCCTGTGATTACTTTGAAAGATCATTGATTTTAAGGACAGATTTTAATGAGGAAAAAAAAAAATATTCTGGACAAGGAAATGAGCCTAATCTGCCTATTATATTGGAGAGAAATATAACCTGCAGTAGAGTTCCAAACCACAATTTTACATTTCTATGCTCAAAGAAATTTGCATTCTCCTCCTGGCAAGGCAAGAAACCAGACTGATAGGAAAACAGGTTTCCTGGCTAATTGTTAAAGATGTTTCTTTGATTTGTGCAGAACAGCATGAAAACAACACAAGATAAGTAATGCAACAATACAGGAGAAGGAAAATGCAAAAACACAACTTTGGAGCTAACACAGGATATCTCTCAGTAGGTATTCAAGATACATTTTAATTTCCTTAAAAACAGTTTTACCATTGGAAGAAAAGGGGAAATAAGGAGAAAACCACTAACAAACCCATAATCAGATCTAAATTACAGAATTATAGAACAATCCTCTTTTTTTTTTTTTTTTTTTTTCCATCTGAAAATAATGATGAATTCTTTTGATTTGATAGCTATTCATCCAACACAATGGTAAAAATAACATCCCAGGAGAGATCACATCTTCAGACCGAGCTAGACAACTGGGCTCCTTCTATAGCCAACTGTGGAGGATTGGTGCCTCCGGAGGGCAATTAAATTCATTTTATCATGGGTGTTTAAGAGGGAGAGCTACAGAAAGTGATTTGTCTTAGCTATATTTCTCCATTAACTATGGACAGACTAAGGGAATAGCTTAAATTGGACACTTAACTTCGAGACAGCTAAAAGTAGGGGTGAGTCCCAGCTCTTGTCACCATGCAATATAAGCCCTCATCACTCACAATGATTATGTTCATCTGCACACAAGGATTTCTGGGTGACTGTATTGCCCTCTATTGTACCATCCTTCCCTTGAAACTTATGTATTTCAAGGATCTGGCCTGCTGAACTCACTAGAACTTTTCAATTCATCGCATTATTGCAGAATTCACAGATTTTACAAAGTTGCGGATAAAGGGTATTCTGGTCAAACCCCAGTGCCAGAAATAAAATTTTGCCTTACAAGTCACAGCTTTTTATCAGGTGTCTTGGTATTCCTTTCTCTCTCTTTAGTCAATATCAATGTTAAAAAGTCTTTGCTTGGAGTATTCAAAAAGAAAATATTCGAGTGCAGAATTCAGGTTCCTTATTCAGCAAAGAGGGACATAAGAAAATACTAGCAAAATAGTCCAGGTAACAGAGGGCTGTGAACTGCTTAGACTGCAAAATTCTAAATTACTTTTCTTGGCATGTCTAACCAAAATCTTAGCCAACTGAGAACATGTACTGATAAAGTCAATGACAAAAAATGAAATGGAAGCAACTGAAAACACAGAAACAATTACTGGCCAACTGTCTTTGTTTAAGCTGCCATTTACTTATGAGCATTTGGATTTTATTATTTATGCCAAATTTGTATTTTACTGAAGCCGGAAAAACAAGACAAAACAAATCTCTGTTCTTGAATTTGAGACAGCTGGGCTCTAGTGAAGATAACTCTAAGTTCCCAAGCAAGTGAGAATCAGTGTTCACATAGAAACTGCTTTCATTGTTAGGCTGTTAGGAGTCATGCATTCATTTCCTGATGGGAGAAGGGAAATAAGCTTTGTATAATTACTTAGGGATGTGGATCTATGATTGCGCTGCAATGCTGAATTTGAAATTAATTTCTTGCCATGCAAATCAATTTGTTCATTGGAATGATCTCCAAATTTTTACTAGACTCAAAGACATTTGACACTTAGATTTCCTCAAGAAGTGCTTAAACAATCATTCTATTGAATGTGTGGAGGATGATACATTCATAAAATTGTGCAATAATTTATATTGAAAGTGAGCTCTGGACGTCATCTCTTGCGATACCTGATTGGAGGTGTTGGGGAGAATCCACTTCAAAGTTAGAGCTTAGGCAGGTTTTTAACATAAATTCATATCTTCCCCGTAATTTTCCTACTGCTGTAGGAAAACTGCCCAAAATACTTACTAAGATAAGTTAAACTATTTCTACTGCTCTTGACTATCTCCCAAGCCAGTCCTCTCATCATAAAGGTGCTCTAGACCATTAGGCACAACTTTGCTATTGTAAATCCAGGCTGGTCAGTTCAAATTTTTATAACTTCTGCACCTGGAAAAGGCTCAAACAAGATTTGCTTCATAGTCTTCCCAGTGTTACACTAAAAATGTTCTTGTGGTCAAAATGGATAACATTGGCTAAGTGCTGATAAGAATTTATTGGTTTTTTAGCTCAAGCTTTGTCTTATCAAAATACAGTGGTTGTTATTATTCCAATGAGATTGACTGATACATTTCTATTCCATAATGCATTTAAGACTGACCCACACAAACTCTACAGTTTCTAGCCCATCCCTTAGTTTGCATTCAAATATTCTTGTAAAATCAACCATTTTACTGAATAATGAGAGTTTATGGGGTTGCCAGTTAATAAGGTTCTTAATAAAGCAGTAAACTGTAATGATGACTTTGATTTCATTTTGTGTTTTCTTTTGGAAGCTCTTGTGAGTTTTCTAAGTTGCCTCCTTTCTTATTATTCACTGTTTACTAAAAAATTTAAATCACATTAAATTGACTATAAACTGAAATTATTAATTGACTTTCCTCAGCACCACTTAACATAAAGAACTAATGTTTGTTACTTAGTGATTTCAGAGGTTGTCAGAACTTCACCTTGTGAAGTATTAAAACAGCTAAGCTGAAACAATTTAGTTCAATAACCACTTACCAAAAGACTTTTTAAAATAGTCAAATCATGCTGAGATCATGTCTAGTCAATACAATCTGAAAAAGTCCTGACACCCTGGATGACCAGGTCAGCATGAAGCCCATTACCTCCTATTAGTCACAGCAGAAATTTTATATATTGGGCTATATACACAGCTCAGAACATAACTGACGTGGAAAGTTGTAGGTCTTGACATATTTAAAGATTGAACACGCCAGTCTTCACATGTGCATAAGATAGATTTGTTTTCTCCAGTAAAATTATTTCCTTCTTTATAAATTATATTCATTAATACAGGAGCCAGGACTTGGCTAGGCCCTATTCCCATGTTAGGTTATGGAAGTACTGAATCATCTTTTCCTACTTGCTTTATTTTCATAACAAACATAAACTAGAGGAAAATAATTGAAACTAAGGGGGGGGAGAGAGAAATATGTCTATCCTTGTTTTGTTGTCAGGGCCTTTAAATACCAATAGCTAAGGCATTTTCTCTAATTGCATAGAATATCTACTAGAGCCAATAAATGCATTGAAGTTTCCTGAGTGCTACCTCAGTAACTTAATTACAAAACTTTTCTTTTCTGAATAGATCAAAACTGATGAAAAAAGGTCTAAAAAAAATCAAGATTTTTGAAGGCTTGAACAAACTGTTTTCCCCTATTCATGTATATTTGGAGGATTTTTATTGTTTCTATTTAATCCTATTTATATGATTCAACCCATATCCTTTTTCTATTCCCTTTTGTTGATGTGGTTTTTGTTCCACTGACAAGCAATTTATTTCTCCTTCTACCAGTTAGATCTTTCATTCTAGGTTCTCTTCTCTTGGCCTTTAGAAGATTCCCTGTTTTCAGTAATAGAAAGTTGTTATGTGGTTAAAAAGGATGTCTGAGTCTTCTCACATCATGCCATCGATGTGATGAACGCAAGCTCCGCTAACCAGCTTGTTGAAATCAAAAGCAAACCAAAGCCAGTCTTGCTAAGTGGAATGTGAAGGGTAGTTGAACAGAATATAATTCTAGAAGCAAATTTTGTTTTGTTTTTGTTGTTTTTTTTTTTGCCATTTCACATAACACAATGCTAAATCTGGGGTGTTTTTTAGGAAACACCTACAGATCATTTTTGAGTCATTATCTGGGGTTAAGTGTTTAAAGCCATCCTTATTAGTGACAACCAATTGTCCTGATTAATTCTGCTGCTAGCCTGAAATAAATAATTCCTTCTAAGAATTCTTTGGATAAAGGAACATAGTAAAAACTCTGTCTTACTCTTTCTTCATTTGTGTCATGCATATTCTCAGAAACTTAACTGAAGTCAGTAGTTGTATGTCCAAACTTAAGGTGCTTTTTGAATTTGATATAAACATTTTCTTTTCACAACATTGTGAAGAAAATCTCATGAGCATATAATTTATAGGTACTATGGCAGCTCATTAGGTCTGTCTAGAAAACAGTATTTTCATTTCATATTTGCAAAAAAAAAATGTTTCAGAATTAGTTTCAGTTTTGATGTAGGATAAAAATTTGATTTGTTTGATTTCTTAGTGTCTAGGCAGGAAAAAACCAACATTGATATTAACAACCGATAACTGTTTTTCCACCTCCCTCCTACCTATCCTGATATCTCAATTATTATCAGGATAATGATCCTGATTATTATTAGGATTATTATCTGAGAGAATCAGAAACCAGATTCTCTTAGACCTGAATTTAACATTTGACTTGGGAAAACTTCAGTACTTTTGTCAAAATAATTAATTTCAGAACAAAACCACAGTTTTGATAAATATTCAGAGATAGATGATAAATTTCTGAACAGCTATTTAGCTCAGTCTGCAGAACTGTATAATATGCAAAGCTGTGCCTCTTAGCTGGATGAATCTTTGCAGGATGCATTTATCCCTGCATTGAGGTTAGGATGTGGGTCTGCAAGGTTTTTTCTGATGAAAACACATCTCAAATAGCTAATTTGTGATAGCCACAGCAGACTCTGGAGCCGTGGTCAGAACGGTGACACAGAGTTTATGGTCCTGGAAAGGTTTTTGCTCCTATTTAATGGTGCATGAAAACTCTGGCATTTCCATGCACAAAGCAAGACAACATGGTAGGTTTACATTCAATATTAAGAAGATATTCTCCTCTGTGAGAACTGTGAGGCCCTGGCACAGGTTTTCCAAAGAAATTGTGGCTGTCACATCCCTGGAAATGTCCAAGGTCACGTTGGATAGGACTTGAAGCAACCTGGTTTGGTGGAAGGTGTCCCTGCCTATGGTAGGATGTTGAAAATAAATGTTCTTGAAGTTGTCTTACAACACAAGTGATTCCATGTCTCTATAAAGACAACCATGTATATCTTCACACTTCTCTTAAAATCTGGTTGACAGTTCTTAATTTCCAATCAAGAAAAAAGTATCACAGAAGGTGTTCATTTTATTGTTCCTATAATCCCCTTACGCCCTCCAAAAAAACTCCAATATGCTAATAATCACATGTACCAGAAATCACTTAAGAATTTCTGAGTAATTTTAGTTTGGGTTCATTAAAAGAACCAAGTGGGATCAGTTTTCCAGGCTGCTGATTACCACTTCCATAATGCTACTCAAGCTACAGAAAACTGCATCAGTTCTTCTTAAAAAAAAAAAAAAAAAAAAAAAAAAAGAAAACAAATTAAACAAATGAAAGAAATCTTATATTCCTCTAATGAGGCATGTTGTCTTCATTAGCATTCCTTTGAGGTATTATACAAAACAAACTGAGCAAGCCCATTCTGCACAAAATAACTACTTTGGTCTGCAATCAAGTATCTTGCTTTAAGTCTTTGTATTGTTCACCACTTTCCCTATTAGTTTTAGCTGACTTCACACTGTGTGTATATTTAAATGGTAGTGTCAAATGCAATGCTGTGGCATTTTGTCTGCACATGACACTAGAAATAACTATATGCTAATATTAACCTAGGCACTGAAATTTATCACACAGCTTAACCAGGGTGTTTGTCAAGGTAGCCTTCCTACAACCCACATAGCTGTCTTCCAAATACCTTGCCTCATAATTATATAGGTAAGTGTATAAGTTTTTCATTGTATCATTGGTTCCAGTATTAAAAAATAATAATTAAAAAGAAGAATTGGAAAAAAAAAGGAAAAAATATAGGCATGTTAAAATTTCTCATCTCTTCCTTAAAAATATACAAAATTTCTATGCATAATACATAAGGATGACTGTAGAAGGCTGGATATCCAGCTCTAGAAAGGAAGGAAACTTGAGAAGGGAATTAAAAATGGTCCATGGAATTACTATGAAATAAACCCAAATCAGGACATCTTTTTCTGAATCTTTATTATGTGCAGATTGGCTTATTACCTGAATCATTAAAAAATATTAATTCATTGTTTCTTCTTAAAAGAGCAACAACAACAATCCAACTAATTATAACTCATATAGTCCTCTGGAAAAGTCTAGAAAGTTGTATCACATAGAAGGATGGACAGTTAGAGCATCTTGCAAAGCCAGTGTCTTCACAACGCAGTTGTTAAGTAAATTCAGTAAAAGGTTTGTTCTTTTCAACAAAATTATTATAGCAGTTCTGTAGATAATGAAATCAAAGCAGAAGTAAACAAGGTGAAATTAGGTGAAACATGCTAAGTCACAGGCAGAGCTCTTCCACAGTAACAAGCCTTTTAACTTCAAGGCATCTGACTCAGGTTTTATCCTTTCTTCATGCAACTTTGATATCCAGATGTAAAATCATGCAAAAAATGAAGGAACACCTGAGGCATAGAACCAAACAATGCATTTTTATTTAAAGTTTTTACCATGACTTTTGCCCCCCTTGAGGAGAGCAATACTCACAAATTTTAAAATTACTCTGAGGGGTGAAATGAAACAAGAGAATTCAAACACTGGCAAATATCCATTTGGCACTTCAATAGATCTAATACTACTACCTGAGCACAAAAGAACCTCAGGGACTCCATTATGTTTTTACTTTTGTCAGTAAATCTAGAGTAACTTCACTACAAATGTTTTTGTCAATAGTTATTCCTGATTTACACTTATGAAGCTAAGAGAAAATGGGACTTTAATTGATCAGCAAAACCTGTCTCAGGGTAGATTTTTCTCCAGCAGTCATCTTACTCTAGTAATTTCAAGAAAAATAAATAATAAGATTCAAACACCACAGTAAGCCATTAAGGAAATTATATATCAAATAAGCCCCAAAAAGCCTGGAGAATTGCAAACAGAACTGTTGCCTTACAGGTCTCATTCCTTATGTAGATTTAAATAATTCAATTGTTGAATAAATCTTCAATATTTTATTTATTCAAGCATTTTCAACTTTTATTTCCCAGCAGCCATGCCAAGAGTCATAAGAAAGAAAGGATCTTTTTTGATCATTGACAACAGTGATGTGAAAACAAATTGCATAGCAAAGTTTCTGCATTGTATAGTAAAGGGAGAGATAATGGTATGCTGCCTAAAACTCTCCTCAGCAAGAGTGGGACTGGCAAAAAAAAATAGTTTCTTCCCTAGGCTTAAATAATTCATTGGTTGAATCACTGAATACATCTCAGATTTTGTCATGCATTCACAGCTTCCCTGTGATACTTTTGCTGACAATAAAATTTAAAACCAAATCAAACAAAAACATACCTAGACTTCCCTTAAAGAGGCAAGAGTTTGATAAGAAATCCTTTGTAGTTTCAGAAAACTTACATCATATTGAAGATGATTGCTGTGTTCATAGCAGTAACTTTTATGGTAGTTGAAATAGTTTTTTATTATGTATTTTAAACAATTTTTCATTCTTTTATCTGGAGTTCTTCGATCAAATAGGAGCTACAGGGAATTCAGAAAAGCTTTCTTCACTTCCCATGTTCTCCTCCTGAAATCAAAGTGATGGGGTTATCTTGTTGTCAGATTCTATTGTGTGACAAAAGTAGGCACGATACTGACAAGGGTTGAATTGACCCTCATTCCCTTTAAAGCTTTGTGCACAGTTGCCTCTGTGGTTTGATTGAAGAAACACAGCAAATCAAGCTTGTTGCATTTTCATTTTCTAAGGCAATAATTGCCTTGATAATTGCATGCACGGATTTGCCATCCCATTGCCATAGAATCTGAACACTTAGAGCTCTTTCTAAGATTCATTGATTGTGCATAGGTAAATGAAGACATGATATTCTGCAAATGCAGTCTGCTCTGGGGCAGAAATTAGGTAATAAAGAAGAGCAACACAAAGAATCTTTTAACAGCCTTCTCAGCAGACATTGTGTTAGTTGCCAGGTTTGTTTAGAAAGAACGTACAGCCTGGGAGCATACTTGCATGTGGCAATTCCACAGTCACGAAATTTTGTCTGTTCACTTGTCTCACAGCTCTTTGGCCCGCCTTGTCCTGCAAGCTCTCAGTAAAATTCATCAAGAAGACTTTTTGAACCAAGCTGCCAACCTGATATGACAGAATCACAGAGTGGGTCAGGTTGGAAGGGACCACAGAGGATCATCTGGCCCAACTTTCCTGCTCAGACAGGGTCATCCCAGAGCTGTTTCCATATGGTTTTGTAATATCTCCACTGAGGATTGTTATCTAGTATGCAATCAAAAGAAACCTTTCACCTGACTCCTTTAATCCCCTGGGGTATTGGAATGGCAAGATAGACTTGACTTCCTGGGAAATGGGAAGAGCCTGTTGGGAGGTGAAGAAATAGCAGTGACTATTTCCTGGAAACATCAAAGCTTTAGCTGAGTTCATGTCACATTACATGACTGCGTTGTAAAGGAAATGTTCTTTCTTTATCCTCCCATAATTAAGAATAAAAGAAATGCTTTATACCTTATTGTTGAGCAGAAATCCTTTAATCCAAGAGATATGTGCGCATTAATGGGAAAAAGGTGAGGCAAGGCAAGTATCCTTCATCCCAGTATACCACCATGATATTGCTGTAGGCATAAGCATAAAGGCCTAACATCTTGAGCTGGCATAGGGTTGTACAGCACAGACATATCTAAAAATGTCAGAATGCTAAAGTCTTTTGTCCTGCCACTTCTCAGCTGTTTTAAAAATCAGACCAGAACTAGCAATAGTTCATTACTGTTGTCTGAACTGTCATAGATCCATCATTTGGCTGGGCATGGGCTGTGTCTCTGCAAACTCTTAAAACAGTATTAAAATTAATTTCTTTAAATGTTAGCTCTCCAAAGCTTTTATTCTTATTTCAGTATTAATTAATGAATTTTTCACTGCCAAGATTTTGAATTTAATTTATAAAATATAATAAAAAAGGACACTTAAAAGAGAAATAAGAAAAAAAAAAGAGGAAAATATTAATAATAAAAAATTAAACCTAAGTGGCATTTCTTGTTTATCATGACTTAATATTATTCTGTTTCATTAAATACAAAATTTTTTTGTTTTCCTCAGTAGCTTTCTGAAGGATAGATTTTCATATGAGACACTATTATTAACATTCATTTGGATGACAATATAAGCTTTGACAGTGTCTGAAAACATTTTATTTTCTTCATCATTCTACACCATAGTTCATAATCACAGCAAACACTGGACCATATATTTCCTGGCTAACTCGTATAAAAATCTACTGATGACAGCAATATTTCTTAAAGTAAAACATGATAGTTGGAAGAAGTATCCAAACAACCTGGGATTGAAGAAGAGCTGTGGGAATCACAGGTAACTTAAAAAGACTTTAGAGTTCACTGGGACATTGTCTGGAAAAACTAAGTAATGAGGACTTTTGCAAAATGAAAATTTGGTGACAAAAAAAAGAGATACAGAAACAGAAGCATAAGTGAAGTTTCTTTATTTTTTTTTTTCTTTCAGAAAGTATGTCCTGAAATAACTTTAGAGATGAAAAATAGCAGAGCTTGCACACATACATGAATAGAAGGATATATTCAAGGAGGCTTTCTCTGCCTATTGAAGCTTTATTTTTGACTTTACATGTTTGAAGTTCCCATTCAGGAATGTTCTGTCTCTGCTTTTTTTTTTTTTTTTTTTTTTTTTTTTTCCCCTCTCTCAAGAGTTTGCAAAAGAAAAGTGGAAAAAAGAAGCTCTGCTGTGCTCATACATTTTTTCCTATTTCTTGAGTTAACTACGGATGGGAGGTGGAGTTTGCTCTTCTTTCATTAGTTGCTTTGAGATTCACATCTTTTGTTCTTCAAACTCTCTTATTTGAATTGCTTTTCTTTATGTCAGCAGGGAGCAAGGGTTGATGAGCCCCAGTCTCATCTACAGCCTTGGGGCAAAGAGTCTTTTTGAATAATAGTCTTACGGATTTGTTGTATTTTATTTTTCCCTGAAATGTATCTTGGATATGTTGATTTGTAAAAGGCTCTTCTGAGGCTTGCACTCATCCTCTTCTGTATAGTTTTCTGACTTTTTATTTTTCTCTCACTGTGCTCTAAGTTTACCTAATGTTTATACTTCTTTTTTCTAAAATCCCCATCATGTTGTTTTTTTTTCTATTATGTCTTTGATAGATATATATTTCCATTCTGTGTTTTACTTTTCTTAAACTGATGTAAGATCAGAGTAAACATTTGCCACCTGTCTTCCTAGATATTTAGTGAGAACAAGTATTGAATATCATGGCACATTCAGTTTTCATACATAAAGGATTTTTACTGGGACATTACATGCCACATTTCATTGTTTAAACCAGCACTTAGAAAGATGAATACCTCGTAGGTCTGGGAATTTTGTTTAGAGACAAGAGGTAAAATTTTCTGCAATGTTTTTTATTTATTCCTAGTTTTCATGTTTCCTTCTCTATAACCAAGTGCTTAAAGCACTTAAGAATCATCCTTCCTGAGACTTGAATGAGTCCTTCTGTTACCCAAGGACAGCCCAATCCCCTAAATATACGTAAATTTGTGACTCCTGTTGAGGTATTCCTGGCTACACACTGACTCATCAATATTCATAGGGAGAGAGCATGAAAAAGAAAACATAATCTGGACGCCTAATTCCTCTGATACTCCACTGAGAGAAAGGTGGTCTGTGTTCTAATCCCTGTTTTCCTTATTTGTCTCCTAAATTACCAGTCAAAAGGGAAATCTGTGGTTTTCTCATTTCATGCTGGTACTGCCTTTTCACTGTAGTATAACATTTCAGACTTCACAGGCAGCATATTCATTCCACACTATCCCATGAAGTTCTTTGTGCCTGAGAACCTGCACTAAACAGTGTCTGACATTCCTTTCTTGTGAAAATCAGGGCCCTTCTCTTGATTGGGAAAATTATCCCTTTCAAAAATGCTGCATTCAATCCCAGTTAATCACACAGTTTGGTTTACTTACTTGAATTTGCTTCATTTTGCTTTGGTCAGTAGAATTGTTTGGAACTTGACATTAACCATTCTAGGAAGCGTTGTGACATTTTGCTATAAGAGGCTGTTTTTTACTACATATATTGATTCTTAAATGTTCCCCAACCAGTGTTAAAGATGCTGAAAACACCCATAGTCACCGTTTGATTAATTTGTACATGCTTCTCTTTTCATTTTAATGTATGTTCCCCATCCCTTGGGAAATGTCTGTGGCATATTCCTCATGACCTCTTAGTCTTTAACACAGATCTTTGGAATAAATACATTCAAACCATTTTACCCTAATGTAAATTGACACATCTTGCTCCCTCTCTCTTGTGGCCTGGGGGTAGGGGGACACAAGCTCTATATATTTTATGTGTCCAATTCATTCCATTACTAGGAGAAAGCAATATCTTCATAACACCAGCTGTAATCATAATCTTCCCAGCTGTAGCAGAATTAAGTATCCAGATTTTGTTAATGATGTAATTCAGGGTTCAAGACAAATAAATTGCTGCTGATGGCTTTATAGTTTATTTCTTATTATTAACATTATTTTAATTCTCTGTTTTGTGTTTCTGCTGCTTTGTAAAATTTTGTCCCCATCATCCCAAAAAAGAAACTTTTGTGCACTACAAAAATCTTGTACTTAGAAAAAAGTGTTGAAAGGGTTTAAGTGTACAGTATGCCATCATATATGTTTGTAACACTTTTCAAAATCTGAGGAAAACCAGTAGCACAGACAAAACAGACATAACCATTCTACATGAGAAAATGATGAGACAGTCCAACTGAAATATTTTACAGAAATATGTCATTCCAAAGACATTTAGCCAGGGAGAAGACATTATTGTGCATTCAGTTTGTTTTCATAATCTTAAATTGTCTCATTTAAAAAAAGGAAAAATTGCTCAATGTGAAATCCAACATTTTGATCCTTTTGTCTTAAAATGAATTGATAGTGTTGAAAGAACACATTTCAAATATCACCTTCTCTTCCTTCTTTGTCTTGATTTGAAATCTAAATCCATGTTAAAACACCACAACTTCCTGTAACATAGACATTATTTTCTGAACATCACAAAGGTAGAATAGTTCACAAGAATTTTAATGGACACACTCTTGCTGGAAATTGTTAGAACAAAATCTGATATCTTTATTGAGAATATACTTCGTTTCAGCTCCAGGGAGGAATTTATGGGTTACGTGACATGGAAGAAAAAATTTTCTGGGGAAAAAAAAAAAAAAAAGATGGAAAACTACAGAGAGATTTTTGGAGGTGTTATGTGGGGTGTAGTTTTATTTCTATTCCTGGGGGGGTTTCTTTTGTTGTTTTTGAGGTTTTTTTGGGGGGGCGGGGTTGGTTTGTTTTGTTTTTAATACAGTGGACTGTGTTCATAGGAATGCCAGTGTAAACCACCTGATCATCTCTCTGGTTTCTGACTTAGGCTGCAGATGCCAGTGGAAAGATTTTGAAACACGCTGAAAGTATGAAGTTATTTCTCCCTCGCTATATATTCACTTTCCAGTCATCAGTGAGGTTGGGACTTCCTGAATCACAGATTGTGCACACTGTGTTGTTAACAACATCTTGGGTCAGATCCTCCTTGTTCATATGGGCAGGAATTTTTAAAAGGCAGCTTGCAAGCTGTTCCAGCTAACAATTTGTCTTGTAGGTACAGTCATGCTTGGTCCTTATGAGGCTCTCATAATTAATTTATGAACATCTACTTTATTCTATGTTAAATAGATTCTTCCTCATTACTTAGGTGTAGTTGGCAACTTCTAATCATGCATTAAGATCATCTGGTGTAAATATAGCCATCTGGAAGCTAAGCATCCAGTTTCAAATAGTCATCTAGGTTCTTTCTTAAAGAGACATTAAGCTGTTCCCAAGGACAATTTAGTCTGCTGCAAAATAAATGATTGGTTGTTGGAATGAATTTCTCTGCAGATATGGCTCCTTTGGGTTGAATAGGGAGCCCAGATGAAATAACTTAGATGTCCAGTTTTCATATGGCTGTCTCTGAGATGGATCTCACCTGTGCTAACAAGGACAACTTCTGTTGTGCAACACTTCTTTGTCCTCACTTCACTAATGTGACCTTGGTCACCCAAGTCCACAGGCACCCTGCCTTCCTGCTAAGGTGGTAGCAAATAGAGACTACAATTATGCTAACAGATGAAACCAGAAGTGAACCACTTTCTGGTCCAGCCCAGCTTGGACTTAAAGATATTAATTTGTTTCTCAAAACCAATCAGCTGCCTCCACACTACCTACTAGCCCAAAATCATATTAACCACAGACTGTGCCAGAAGGAAATCTGACAGAGCAGTAGATGGACGAGGCTCAATCTCACCTGATTATTTAATAGCACGGGTGATTACAGAATGGATTTTTTGCTTGTGTCATGGCCTGATTATTCACAGAATCACAGACTCATTTAGGTTGGAATAAACCTCTAGGATCAACCTTTGTGTGAAATCGCCATGCCAATTAGACCATAGGAATAATTGCACCATCCAGTAATTTTTTGAACACCTCCAGAGATCTTGACTCCACCACTTCCTGGGTAGTCCATTCCAATTCTTGACAACACTTCTGTGACTAAATTCTTCCTGATGTCTAACATGATCCTACCCTGGCATAGCCTGGGGTTATGTCCTCTCATCCTGTCACTTTTTGCCTTGAAAATAGCCTGACTTACCTCCTCACAGGGATTTATAGAGAGCAAATCTACCCAGCTTCCTAATCCACTGCTAATATGACTTATTCTACAGACCCTTCTCCACTACATTGTTTTCTCTGGGCACTCTCCAGGAACCAAATACTTTCCTGTTGAGAAGGGGTGCAGAATGAACACAGCCTCACCAGTGCCCCCAGCACAGGGGGATGGCCACTGCCCTGCTCCTGCTGGCCACACTATTGCTGACACAAGCCCGGTGCCATTGGCCTTCCTGGCCACCTGGGCACACTCCAGCTCGTGTTCAGCCACTGAAAACCAGCACCTCCAGGTCCTTTCCCATTCAGCAGCTCTCCAGCCACACTGTCCCAGCCTGGAGCTGCAGGGGGTTGCTGTGACCCAGAGGCAGGACCCAGCACTTGGCCTTGTCGAACCACACACAATTGGCCCTGGCCCGTGGATCCAGCCTGTGCAGATCCCTCTGCAGAGCCTTCCTGCCCTCCAGCAGATCAGCACTCACACCCAGTCTCACATGTGTGCAATAGTCCTGGTCACTCTGACATGGGTTTGTTGGGTTCTTTTGTGCAAAATTATGCAATGCTTTTTAAATTATTTAGTGTACTAGAGAAAAACTCTGGTTCGTCTCTCTGTTGTGATCCTCACAAGAAAGTCAGCAATGGTAGGGAGATTTCATTTTATGACCACTTCTCACCATTCTGTTTCCAATCACTTCATATTAGCCTTGTGTTCCTTCAGGAGGTTTACCTCACTTGCCCCTTGTCAATGGCTTTAAACTCCCTAACTATTTTGCAAGATTTAAAGAACAGAAACCCCCGTTTAATATAATTTTTTTGGTGAGTATGTTCTCTAATCCTGAGATAAATGTTGAAATGTTATTCAAAATGTTATTCAACACTATTAATTGGAATAAGATTTTACAGTGAGGCTAATAAATAAATAATTAAACTGACAAATAAATAAGTAAAAAAAAAAAAAAAAAAAAAACAAGAAGCAGCAATTTACACACAGGGTGGTTAGAGAAAGATACAATTTAGTTGGCTTTGGGTTTGGTTTTTTTGGGGTTTCCCCCCCCCCCTTCTATTTAGGCCATTTACCTGAACTACCACATGTAAACAAATTTTGTTATTTATACTTAGCTTTCAGGAGCTTCCTGGAATTACAGGATTTAAACTAATTTTTTTGTAGGACAGAAGCCTGCATCTAGTGAAAGATGATGTACTTTTACTTGTTAAAATTGGTTCAAGATATCACTAAAGATGTGCGGAGATTCTTTGCTCTGAGAATAGAGTCATGTCCCAGTAAAAGATTTAATTTTTCTTTTACAGATTCCGTGATCCCATCCCTACATTCTTCCTCAAGGCATTTTTTTTTTTCACTCATGGCTTGTTGCTTTGTACTTTTTTTTAGTTTTCCTTATAACTCATCATTTATGAAACAACAGACTACTCTCCCAAGAATATCTGAAAGAAAAAGGACTCATGGGTCAGAAGTCCACTCTTGACTTTCTACAATAGAGTTCATTAGGAAACCTAAGTAATTTGGTTAGATGGCCCAGAAGAGGGAATATTCAAGCTTTAAATAAATACACAATAAAAATAGCACACTGTTACTATAGGGTTACTGGACTGTAGCAGTAAATGAACTGAATAAAATTTTATGGCTTCTTAACATGCTGAGGTTTTTCAGAGTCGTCCATCTTGTAGCCTAACAACATTTCCCAGCCTGCTATCAGCGAAACTAATAGTGCGAATGGAAATTTTATGAAAAATGGGAAATCTACGTTGGTTTTATATTGTGTCAGTAGAATGAATAAAGACCATATTTTGGCATTAATAGCTAATGGTGGAAAGTGTGGAAGGAGGGAGAAAGAAAGAAAGGCTACATCTTCAGCTTTTGAATTTATGTTTTTTAAAGAGTTGGCTGTAATTATGATACTTGAATGTGATTATCATTAAGCTGATAAATTATTTAGTAAGAAGGTGAACAACGTGAAGAGATCATTGATGTATTCAAGCGTCTTAGTTGTATTCCATAAGTCTCCTTGTGACTCCCAGACTGCTATATTAATCACATGGATACCACAGATATGTTCTGTTATTATCTTTCACTGCAAGGTCAAGGTTTTGTACTAACATATCGTATGGGAAGGCTAGGTGGGGGAGAAGAAACCTCAAAATTATTAATCATACCACAAAGGAACGATAACAATGGTTCTTTGCTGACTTAAAATGGATTCCTTAATGCCCCTCAAGCCAAGATGTCATAATGACCTCACTATCAGACCCCCTTAGACAGCACAGATAACATGTAAATTGGATTCACAGGAAGCAGCAGGTACAGCAGCAACATAACAGCACTCACTTGAGTTCTGCTTCTGAGCAGCCACAAGCACAGCAGCACAAATGTGGGAATGTTCATTCAAAACAGAGTTCTGGATGAAGTTTGCTTACGTGTCAGGAAAAAGAAAAAAAAAAAAAAGAAAAAGAAGGAAAAATCAACTTATTGAGTAATAAAGAGCAAATATGAGGGCAAGTTTTTTAGGTTTTTTTTTGTTTTGTTTTGTTTTTGGTGGTGTTTTTTTGTTTGTTTGTTTGTTTTGTTTGTTTTTGTTTGTTTGTTTGTTTTTTTAAAGAAAACCAGAGCTCAATTCCCTTTTCAAGTAGTTACAACCACCTGAGTGAGCAGCACAAGCACACCTTTGATAATATATCAACATGCTACTAGTGAGCAACATATCCATAGCTGCTAAAACTCTGTATCTGCCAGAAGTAACCCCAAATCTCATTTAAATCAGCTGCCTAAATGCTCTCATGAGCTTTCTTGTAATAAGTTTTTCCTAAATGTTTTGTTCCTTGAATTAATTCTGACTGTTTCTTTAATAAAATAATTTGCCAAATAGTTGGAATAAATCAGATAATTTCTTTTAAAAGAAAAGAAATACCACTAGACTAATAAAATGACCAATGTCTTAAGATCACAAGGGTTGAGTCTTAAGTAGAATTTATATATTTAGATATATGACATTGACTTTAAATGTTGATAAATAAGGATAATGCCAATTTACATCATGGCAGAGTCAAAAGATTGGTATTTTCTCAACTTTATTATACTACTTAAAAAGAACTCCAGGGGCTTTTATCAGACATTTATTAGTTTGCATGCTAACCAAGCAATCTAAGTAGTCATATCAATTTCCTTTGTACTGAAAAGAGAGAGAAAGAGAAATAGAGACAGAGGAAGAGGATAAGAAGGAGAAAGATCTTGGAAGAGAAAGAGGAAGAGACAGGGAGAGAGAAAGAGAAATGCAGAAAGCATAAAACAGATAATTCCAGAGCATGCATATTTTATTTCATGTATTAGTCACTAATTTGTATGTTCCAGGTGTTTCTCTCACCAGTACCTGTGAAGGAAATATGCATCCCTACCTATTAGTAACCAGATAATGAAATCAATTTAAATAAATCCCATCTTTAGTGACTTACTGTCGAGCTCATCCTTCATCAAATGGTCTCAGCCATGACTAGTTGTAAAAATTTTACCCTGTTCAGAAAATATCTCAATAGTTAATACGTATTTTTGAAGAAAGACCACTTTTACTAAGGTAGATTCAGTAGATTTTTTTTTAAATAAAATTCCCTTAAGATCGATTTTATCTTCAAATATTTTCTGTATTCTAGTGAACTGTATTTTATGTTCTCGTTCACTGCAATATTTTGAAATCTGAATTAAAAAGTTTGGGAGTTTTTTCCCCACTATTTTTCTAAATCTCTTAAACTTGAAAAATGCAGAGAAAAATTGTGAAATTATTTTAATATTAATTCTTTATATTATTTATTTTTCTCCATTTCCCCCAGAAAATTAGTTTAACATTTTCCCTTTTATTTCTCTCTTTTTTTTCTTTTTTTTTTTATACTTTAGATATTGGCAGTATTATATAAACAAAAACAATGCACATTTTAGGGTAAATTGAAAAGATTTTATATTATTCTCATGAATTTCATGCAGCATAACAGACATGTAGATCTTGTTTTGGCCCAGGGAAGAAGAATGACTTAGTTTTGAAGAAAACAAAAGCAATACTATTTTCCATATCACCAAAGCTTATGCATAAAAGGTTAAAATATCATATGCAGTGTATGTCAGGGAGTTGCTAGAAAAGATAGCGGCACAGTAAAATAATTTATTCAGTTGAATTTCAACATTTGTGATGATTTTCTTATGCCATTCTTATGCAGCCATATTCAAACGTTTTTATTTATCATTAGAAAAATGATGCCTGCTTTAACTTAATTAATTAGCTGCAGTTATTTATAAAACACACGATGTGTCTTGTTCTTTGTCTATACATGCCTGGTCTGTTTCTTTGTTTATGTGAGCAGAACAAAAACATAGTTTAGAAATTCTTGATCCTGCTTTAGTCAGGGACTTCATGATCCCCTCTGGAGTGATTTATGAAAATCTGTGAATCTTGTTCTTGACTCTTTTTAGCATTTTGTGACCTAGAAGATGTAACTTAATACAAATCAGGTCTTCTGCCTTTCTCCAGCATTTCCCATTTTGATGGTGGTCTGTCAATAGCACTTTAGTTTTGTGAGGCTGGCTGAATGAAACATACATCTCAGAAATGGAAAGCATTTCTGGCACAGTAGTGAAGAGAATAGGTGAAAAAAACAATATATAGTAAGGAGTTAAATTTGCAAAGGGAAAAACAGTCTTTGTGTCATGCCAGCAGCTGTGAACAAAATTAATTTGCCTCTCAAATATAGCCCCTAGGGAAGATCCCAGGAGTTTTATGTGAAATAGAAGGTTGTAAATGTCCCAGAGACCTTATGCAATTTTAGGGTTTGCTTGAAATCAGAAGTAAAAACTAAATAGTGCTAAAAAGGGAATGAAACAATAAAATAAAAATGTTTGAACTCCCATTGTAGATTGTGTTTAGGAGGCAAAAGTTAGACATAACCAGGTATTCATCCTCCTGCTTCAGTTTTGATCTCAACTCTCCTCTGAGTTTTCATCCATTCTCCACCCTCCTGTTAAAATCAATTTGGTTTTTTTGCCTTTTTTCTTTCTTACCTTTTCTACTTCAGATGCTATCTCTTCGTTTCTCTTTCTTCACTCTGCTTAATTCACCAAAGCAGTTGTGCCTGCTTGATCTGATTGACTTTAACAGGCTTTCTCAGGAGCTGTAAGTAAAGTCTGTGGTCTCTGTCCCCTTATTCTTCTCTCAGCCATGTACTTTCTTATTAACTTTTAAACACTCCAAATCTCCAGGGCAGTGAACCCCCCTAACTCTTTCTGACATAGATGGGAGTGGAAGACAACTGACATTTCATAGAAGCTGCTCAGCATTTCACCATATTGATACATAAATGCCTGATGGGTCAGATCCAAAGTCTCCTGAAGTCAATGGAAAAATCTCTCATTGACTCAAGCAGGCTTTGGATCAAATCCTATTTGTTTATCTGCCCTTCTGTGTTAACCTTCTATGTTTCTCATCTTTCCCTATCAATACCCCTTGCTAGAGGCAATCTTGGCAGGACCAAAAACATGGTGAAAATTAATAAGGTAACCACCTTATTCAACACATAAAAAAAAAAAAAAAAAAAAAAAAAAAAAAAAAAAAAAAAAAAAAAAAAAGTTTGTTTGAATTTACTTCAAATGAGCAAAAGTCTGAGACCAGAGTAGCATTTAGATTATTAGATTTGGTGCACTCAATTTTTTGCTTCTTCGGCTTCTTACTGAGAAATTAATTTGTGAAATTTCATGTAATTGCAGTGATTCAAAATAATCCAACGGAGAACGGGAAAATGTTCAGGGAGAAGAAAGAAGCAGGAAATGGTGGGAAAAACCCAAGCAACACTTCTTGTTTGATTACATTATTTAATTTTAGATTCTTTCTTTCCTTTTATAAAACACATAACTCAGTGTGCAGATTCTCTGCAGTTTATAAAGAAAACATGAGATATGCTGATGCATAAAATATTGGGCCCAGCATCACAGTATGTGCAAAATTCCATACAAAATTCAGATGTGCAGTGAAATAGGAATTCCTTATTTCTCGTCTAGATTAAAATGGGTGCATAATTTATCTGGTGCAAAATATATGCAATGCTCTTTCTTAATAATTTATATTAAAAAAGATGTTTTGCCATTTGGTGTCAAGGACAACTCTTGCAGAAGGCTGACAGGAAAACCCATGTTAAACCCAGCATTTCCTTTAAGTAAAAGACATCTTTTTTATTATCCCCCTTCCTAATTTTATTTCAACAGATAAAATATAAACATTATCAACATTATAAAAATGAAATGGCTAAATTAATATTATCTAATAATTCATTGATTTCAAGATAGTTCCTTGGCATGGCATGGAAAAGCATAAGCCTTAATATTTGATCTGTGTTATATATGGATCAATAATGGAAACAGAATCTAGAAATCTAAGAAGCTTTCTCATGATTTAAGTATTTATTTAAATACATAAATAAACAAATAGACAATGGGGAGAACAGCAGTCCACCCAAAGGTCACACAGAGGCTTAAATAACACAGTGGTAAGCAAATATTTATTAACATTGTAAGGGATGATAAGATTACTCTTTTATTCAACTTGAACACAGGGAAGACTGAGTGGTTGAACTCAGTCCCTATCTCAGGGAATTTGTTCTAAGCCCTAAAACTCTTTACCTATTAAATCATCCTGCACATACCTCATGATCCCATCAGTTGCTGCAGAGTCCATAAATAGTGGATGGAGGATGGAGAGGTTACTTTGGAATGGGATCCAATGTTTATGAAATCTTCAGGCAGATAAAGAAAAAGAAATTATTTTTCTGTAGGAGGACCAGGGGAGCATAGATAGAGCTGAGGTGTTTTGAGAAATCAAACTGGTTACAATTACAGCAGAAATAGCAGTCAGGATTGCACACAGGCACAGTCTGATAGAAGGACAAAGCAGGTTACAGCATCATCCCTGTAATGTGTCAAGGAATCTAAGCCTCTAGAAGCTACTGCTGATGAGTACATAGAGTGTTCTTGGCCCTCTGTGGAAAATATATCCTTATTAATTGGTAAATTTTTTGATGGGTTGATCTTGGTTGACCACCAGGTGCCCACCAAACCCACCAAGCCTCTCGAACACTTCCACCTACCAGATGGATAGGGCAGAGAAAATAAGAGGGAGACCAATTTGTATGTTGAGATAAAACAGCCTACTAAAGCAAAAGTGAATTTTGTGCATGAAAAAAAAACAAAGAGAAAAAACAGGAAAATAGGTTTGTTCTCTAGTTTGTGTCAACAAATAATGTCCAGATTCTTCCCTGGAGGCAGAGCTGCAGCACTTCATGAAGATATATTTCACAACATTTCTGTTTGGGGTAGGTAAACTGAAACCAACACACAAAGAAAACATGATACAGACACCAAAACCCAACCTGTTATATCCCTTGTGTGCAAGTATGTATTTTTTTACAGAAAACTTAGATGCAGTGTGAACAGATTGACACAGGGCATCATGCAACTGTGCTGATATGTCCTCTAAAAGTCTTCTGGTTTTGGTGAAATCTTACAAAAAGCAAAATCCAGTCATGTGTAACAGAACTTCTGATAAGTTGGTGACAAAAGCAAGGACTTCATGGACTTTCTTCCCAGATCTTGGTGGAGTCTGTGGATAGTAAAGCTTTTCAAGTTATAAAACATTTTTCTCTGGATTTATACTATTTGGTGCGAGGGGGTGGGAAGGACACAGAAAAGTGTGACTAAAACCTCATTTCTTATTTTTTACCTGATACAACATTTTTCACAGGGAGTAGAATTTCACTGTCTGTATTTAAACTATTTTAAATTATATATATAGGCCTCAAACTTCTATCTACTCAGCTATTTACCAAAGGAAAAAAAAAAAACAACATTTCCTTGCTGGAGGATTCAGAGTTCACACACCTGAAAGTGATCTCTGCATATATCCTTTTTTAAATCTGTATGACTTTAGTGCATAACAAACAAATGTATATGTGACAGGGTTGAAGAGACATATTTTTTTGGATATATTTTTGCGTTTACATTTTTATGCTATATGAGACTGTTATAAGTCAATATTGTCCACCAAAAATGACAACAAGGAAAAGGAAGGAAGGAAGTTGTGGAAGGAAGTTGTGGAAGGAAGAAAGGAAGTTCGGAAGGAAGTTGCAGAAGTTGCGGAGGCAGTTCGGAAGGAAGGAAGGCAGTTCGGAAGGAAGGAAGGAAGGAAGTTGCAGAAGGAAGGAAGGAAGTTGCGGAAGGAAGTTGCGGAAGGAAGGAAGGAAGTTGCGGAAGGAAGTTGCGGAAGGAAGGAAGG
The DNA here is from genome assembly GCF_026979565.1 of Vidua chalybeata. NCBI lineage: Eukaryota > Metazoa > Chordata > Aves > Passeriformes > Viduidae > Vidua > Vidua chalybeata. The sequence continues at coordinate 5,780,097 of NC_071570.1, read as the reverse complement.
AAGTTGCGGAAGGAAGGAAGGAAGTTGCGGAAGGAAGGAAGTTGCGGAAGGAAGGAAGGAAGTTGCGGAAGGAAGTTGCGGAAGGAAGTTGCGGAAGGAAGTTGCGGAAGTTGCGGAAGGAAGTTGCGGAAGGAAGGAAGTTGCGGAAGGAAGTTGCGGAAGGAAGGAAGGAAGGAAGGAAGTTGCGGAAGGAAGGAAGTTGCGGAAGGAAGGAAGGAAGTTGCGGAAGGAAGGAAGGAAGTTGCAGAAGAAGTTGCGGAAGGAAGGAAGTTGCGGAAGGAAGTTGCGGAAGGAAGGAAGTTGCGGAAGGAAGTTGCGGAAGGAAGTTGCGGAAGGAAGTTGCGGAAGGAAGTTGCGGAAGTTGCGGAAGTTGCGGAAGTTGCGGAAGTTGCGGAAGTTGCGGAAGTTGCGGAAGTTGCGGAAGGAAGTTGCGGAAGGAAGGAAGGAAGTTGCGGAAGGAAGGAAGTTACGGAAGGAAGGAAGTTGCGGAAGGAAGGAAGTTGCGGAAGGAAGGAAGGAAGGAAGTTGCGGAAGGAAGTTGCGGAAGGAAGGAAGGAAGTTGCGGAAGGAAGGAAGGAAGTTGCGGAAGGAAGTTGCGGAAGGAAGTTGCGGAAGTTGCGGAAGTTGCGGAAGGAAGGAAGTTGCGGAAGGAAGGAAGGAAGGAAGGAAGGAAGGAAGGAAGGAAGGAAGGAAGGAAGAAAATAAAAACTGACTAAATATTGAAACTATGTGATTGAAATAAAAACATATGGTGAAAGTTAATATTAGATAATATGGACACAGAAATTTGATTGCAAAGAATAAAACTTTACACCAGTATTTCTTAAACACAGGTGGTCACTTATCACCACTTGCCTAACAACCTTACTTATGGACCTTGCTCAGGGAATTTTCACAAAAGTTTTTCCAAACTTTTTGACAGTACATTTCCAGACCAATAAGTTTCATAAGTGACAGGAGATCTTTTCCTTCCAACAAAAATAATATCTCATGAGAATATTTTTCCAAAAATTGTTTGTTCACCTTTTTGATATAAGGCTTAAAATTTCAGATGAAAAGTTATCTCTCTCTCTGGCCTGGGAGATTTGCTTCACTGTCTCAAGTAATTGGTTGTTCTGGACAGTATTCTGACTTGTAGTGTCTTATATTCACAGCAGAATAATTTCTCAACCTTGAAGTCCATCAGAATCAGAAACTGTTTTGCTGAAGATCAGTATTCAGAGCACCATTTCTAAACCATCACCCAGTATGCCTTTTGCTCTGAATCATCAGAACAGTTAAAACTAAAATTGCCTTCTTTCTCCCACTCTTCAAATCAGAGTAAGAGGTTTGGTGATCAGTGATTATGGGCAGTTTCCTGCTGTAGAGATATTATCAACATTCCTGCACACTAAAAATGATAGCTTGGAGCCTTGTGCATAATTTTGCTCAGCTGGTGCTTAAGGTTTTGGTGCATTAATACTGAGTTTGATTCTATGCTAATGCATAGGAAAATACTTATTAACAGTTCAAGCAGATATGCATACTGTGTCCTGAAGCTCTGCAGGTCTTTTCCAATCTTTACAATTCCACGGTTCTGTGTTGTTTTTTGGATTTTTTTCCTGTTGCTCCTCATCAGTTTCCTTTTGAATATTTCACTGACATAGTGTGATATTCTCATGTGAAGAGGTGCTGCTTTCTGAGTATAACGTGGATCTCTGCATCATGCTTCCCTGACCCAGTAGGGTGACCACAGTTAGGGTTGTACCTGTAGGTGTGGTTATTGGTTGACTGTAGAACCTTTCTGGAAACAGTTTGCAAAAGACTGATGTTGGGACTTCTGTCACAACACTTTTAGGGTGGCTGGCAGAACCAGCAAACAACACAAGACAGATCTTTAATTATGATATATTGCAATATGATATATTTGCGATATGATATATATATATATTTATGATATATTATGATATATTTGTGACTACTTATTATTACTAACTTTCTTAAGTTTGCTTGATACCCCCTTGTAATACTAGATATTCTTTTTTCTCGTTCTTTAGAAAAAACCTTTTTATTTTTATTTCTTTTTCAGAAACAGAGCATTATTTTAAGGACTAAGCATTGCCTTCACAAGAGACTCCAAAATATTTGTGTGTAGCCTTTTACTTTTCCTCTCAGTAATATTTAAGTATAATAAAATAAAAATGTAATGAACTATTTTCCAACAGAATTTAGTGTGTAATGTACATGTAACCTATGCTTTTATTGTCATTAAAATAACAATGTTGTTCCTCTGCTTAATACTTTCTACTGATAAATTCAAACTGCACTGAGTCCATACTGTCACCTAAAATATCTACATACCCCCATTTGGCCCATTTTCATAGATTTTTTATCATTGAATTTTACTGGTAGAGAGTGGTAAAAAAATTGCTGTTGCAAATTATGCTATGAATTGCAACATTATAGCAAAATCAAAGTTACATTTTTGATAAACCTGGTCTCAGAGTGTGAAACTGGAGTCTAAACAAGCAATATTGTTTGATGTAATGTGTAAAAACCACATTATATCGTAGGATTTTCAGAAGCTCTATGCTATACGTATATGCCAAAAATATTTCAAATTTTCACACTTCCCTAAAACACAATCATTTTAGTGTGGAAACAAAGTGAACTGACAACAGCAAAATGTGCTATAAAATCTTATGTATAATCTAAAGTAATACTCTTTACCTCACATATTGTAACAATTATCCCTAGATTTCAAAGAAAACAGAGATGGCAGGGCCAGTACTCCCACTTTTGCTGTGTTTTCTTTTTCGGAAAGAAAAAATCTTTCCCTGGCTTGATCCATGGTTGCAAAACACAATTTTTGTTTTATTTTTATTTAAGGTTTTCATCCTTTTATTTTCTTTGCTTGCTCATGACTATAAATCAATCTAAATTGAAACTTTGTACTTACAACATAAACTACTTGTTCCCTTTACTTCATTATTTGTTTCATAACCAATTGCTTACCTACCTAACTAGATTAGCCTTAAATTGTTAATAAAGGCTACTAAAAGGAAAAAAAGAAAAAGAAGGTAAAGGTCTGTTCTATCAAACATACATATAAATAAACACACAAATATTAAATTTACATTTTCTTGGCATTTTTTCTGTCTTCAACTTTTTAATTTACCCAAATTCAGGAAAAGCAAAACTGTGTTTTTTAATGTTTGCATATTTTTATGGAAGTAAAAATTCTGAACTGAAAATTGAAATATGTGAGGAAAGACCTCTCAGGAGCCATTTTCAGTTTAATTATTTTACTCTAGTAGAGAAATAAATATACAGATAAACAATACAAAAAATTACCTTCAAAGTTACCCTACAGAATCTGCAATCTCACAGGTATTTTTAGTGTATTGTATACATATTTGTTTTCTTGGTAAACAAATGTTTTCTTACCCTAACTTTCATACTCTGCCTCTCTCATCCATAATTTTTTTTGTTTTTACATCACATTATTACAGAAGTTTAAGTAATATGGTATATTGCATAAAATACAATTATGTAATGTAGCATTGTATTATGTATGTATATATAAATATAATAATTATGTAATATAATATTACATTCATATTGTTGCATCAATAACAATCCCATTTCTTTCCTGACCCAGTTCCCTGCTGTTTCCTTGTGTCCTGTGACTGGTAACTGAGTGAAGAGATCAGTGCCTGCACTCCTCTTCCCCTCATGAGGATGTTGAAGACCCCAGTGAGGTCTCACATCAGTCTCCTCCAGGCTGAACAGATCAAATGTCCTCAAATCTCCTCACACAATTTCCCCTCCAGACCCTGCAGGATCTTCACTGCCCTTCTTTAGACTCTTTCTAACTTCTTAATGTCTTTTTTATGTTGTGGCACCCAAAACTGCTCACAGGACTCGAGGTGAGGGACAATCCCCTGCCAGGACCAGCTGGAAACACTCTTCAGGCATGTGATTCTACCACTTCCCTTCACTGTCTGTTCCAATGCCTGGCCACTCTTTCACAGAAGAGCTTTTTCCTAATATTCCTCAGGAAGCCTAACATGAGCCTCCCTTGGCACAATTTGAGGCAACAAATTTTATGTTGTTGTTGTTGCTTTTTACCTGGGAAAAGAGATCAGTTCCCTCTTGCTACAGCCCCCTGTCAGACAGCAGTGAACAAGTAGGGAGGTCCCCTCTGAGCCTCCTCTTCTCTGACACTTGACAAAGTTTCAGTGGCACTTCAGGAAGAATGTTACACCAATTGAAACTGATATGAGAAGTGTTCATTTGACCATTGATCAATATAGAACCTGCACAATTTATAAAGCAAAAAGCCAGAAGACCTCCCAACCAAATACTTTTTTGCTAAATGCAGAATAGTTTATGTTCTAAGCGGTTTATATATTCCTCAATACTGAATTATTGCTACCTGCTTATGATCCCTGTGCCAAATTTCAGTTCAAGTCCCTCAAAAATCATCTCCAAGTTCTAAGCATTCTAGTTGCATCAGTGAATCATCTAAATCTGGTGGTTTTTTTAAGTCCCATAAAAAAAAAAAAAAAAAAAAAAAAAAAAAAAAAAAGCAGCATACTACCTAATTGTACGTTTACATGGCAACAATAGATTTTTCTATTTCTTTGTGCTCCCAAGGTTGGATTAATCTCATCTAATACGAACCACACAACATTATATAGCTAATCTATGCTTGGATTGGAGTCTAGACTGCCTTTGTTCTCTATGGAAAACAAAAGCACCTCTAAAGAATGATTTAGCTGGATGTAGATAGATATCTGAGATGATTATTGAGATGAATTTCCCCTTCCTGTAGATGGCTAAAGTTGAGTAAGATGAATATGAATCTCAGTCTTGCTATAACTTTGCATAAGTTCAGTTTTTCACAATGAAATGGTCATCCTTTCATCCACCTGAAGGAAACCACTTAAATTTAATAATGATTCTCTTCTGACTCAAAAAATTGCCGTTGAAGTACTTTCATGGATTGGACTGAGATTCACTACAGTCACATACAAATTTTAAAAAGAGGGAGATAGAGTACAAGGTGGAAAAAAAAGAGAGGGATAAGATTTTCTGGCAATGAAAATGAATGGTGCTCAATTGTAGGCGATGTATCTGTGTTGATTTACATCCCTGTAGCAGGGATGTTACAGCTCAAACTTTATGCCATTTGCAAGTTATCAGTGACGGATGGAGAAGGGAAGGTCACATTGCTTTTGGTGTTGGAGAAGGCTTAGGACAGCCTGACTCACCAACCCCAAATTTAAGTATTCTGAGGGTGTGAAGAACATGCTTCCTGACAGAAACTGGCACTGGTGACGATGTGTCAGACAAAATTTCTGATAAAGGAACCCACAACTGATTTTACTGATAACTTATCTTTAGCTGAGCTAAAGGCTGCTGAGCAGACACAGCCAGCCTAGAAATATATGATTGACAGTCAATCACTATATAATATAGAAGCCTTGTCCTGTTTTTTGACAACAGGCACTTCTAACACACTCTAGGACTGTACATGGAGATTCCTCCCTTGAGTGAGAATGCTCCTCGAGGTTACTCCTTGAGGCTAAGCAATCTGACTACATTTGTTACTATGAGCAACATCAATCTCTACTTCAGATTTTTTTTTTCCTAGCTTTAATATTATTGCTTCAATATTGCTTCAAAAAACCATGACTACACATACTGTGCAGGAAAAGTTTTTGATTAAAGTCTTCTTATCATTATCATTGCTAACAAAACTAGCCATTTATTTTTTTAGCATAAATATATTTGGGTTGCCATCTTTATTCCCATGCAACAAATTGGCACAAGGATTAAATTACACCTAAATAATTCTTTAAACATTAATTGTAGACTGTTTCTGGGGATAAGATGGGTTCCAGCCATAACTAGACACCTCTCTGAGGAAGATTTTAGAAACCAAAGGTGTCCTCTCTGCAGCTTGTGGCTCAACAGAAGGGCTTCCCTGACAAATGCTGCCTGAAGCTTCCATTCTGCCTGCAAGTATCACCCAATGTTCATCCAGTGCCTGTACATGGATGTGGATGGAAAGGATAACAACTAGCCTATTCTCTTAGTATATTTTTTTTCAAGAAAAGCAGGTTTGTTAAAAAAGATTTCTCTGGGATTTCATCAATCAATTTTTACAAGATTCCCATGAAATAGATAAGGCCTGAAACAATATGTTCAGGGCCTTGTCAAACAAGTCTAATGTGTCTGTAATTCACACTAGAAGGAATGTTCCGGGTATTAAATTATCCACAGACTGTGGTTGAACAATTCAATACACAATCTGCTAAGAGCCGAAAGAAACAAAAAATCACATAAGGAATTATTTTCCGAAAAAATATTTTCTTTCTTATTTCTGATGTGTGGTGGCAGTTCGTCTTACATCATGTCACATTTACACAGAGCAACAAACCTGTTTTACAAATGGAAAGGGTAATGTAGAGGAAAAAGAAAAAAAAAAAAAAGAAGATGAGTTCAGAGGAATTCTTCTCCTCAAACAGATCCTTATGCTATCTGTTTGGACCACGAGCAGTTAATCCAAATTTAACAGGCAGATGGAGACAGAGCAGATGAGTAAGTGGATCTTCTTTATTTGAGGAGCTGGCAGGCGCTGTGGTTCACCAGCCACCTGAGTTATGTTTTAAATAGGTTAGCACGTCTATAATTTACAAAGAGGAAATGTAGCTAGCAGAACGAACGAGCTGAGCATCTGGTTTACATCACTAACTGGAGGTGTGTTTCTCCAGGTAGTCTGAAAAGAGGAAGCTAACAGGAAGGAAAAAAAACAAACAAACAAACAAACAAACAAAAAAAAAAAACCACAAAAAAAAAATCGCCAACAAAAAACAACCATGGGTAAATAGGGATCTTCTTGAGAACATTTATTGACAGAACGTCCTTGACAATGAAGAGATTAAAGTGCTGAAGTCCATGACTACTTGCACATCAATCCAAATTATTTTATTTGGGAATTATAAGTCAACTTCAGGTAAAGTCAAAAAATAAAATTTTGGTTACACTTAGCTCTGGAGATGTTAAAATCATGGAGCACACCTTGATGATCAAAATTTTCTGCAAATGAAGGCATAAATATTTTCAGCTGGATATCCAACATTCATGAAAAGTCAAAGGGATTATATTTATTTCAAAACTACTAGTTCAGAACTTTGGGAAAATCCAGATTATATGTTAACAGAAGTTAGTGACTTATTTTTTATATGAAGTAGTCTCTAAAACATTTTGCAGGCTATATCTCAGCAATGTATTAGGACAGTGTTCTGCTATCAAATGTAGTAATTTTTAGATGGTCATCAAACTAGATACCTGATTGCCTGTGCTGAATAAAGATCAGGGAAATTGCCCAGATCATTTAAAATTAGAGTGCTGTCCAGCTGAAACTTTTTGTACTTGTCAGCCTCTTGTTCAGCATTGGGTGGAGTTTTATGTAAGAATATCTAACAATGAAAATTTCTATTTCCATGAAAATATTTCATGCTATGGTACATAATGTACAGGAAAGCTATCTCTAGGATAAGCAAGTTTTCAAAATGGAAGAGCTATAAATGGAGAAGGACAACTGGGTGTAGGTGAGTGATGCTGAGAACAGAACCATTCTGCAAATATCTCAAGAAGAATTCATAAAATATATACAATTATTGGACAGAGATGGTGTGGAATTCAGCTTTCTAAAAGAGTAGCTTTTTTATTTAATAGATTTTGGAAAATTTTAATTTTTTTCTTTGTTTTCATTATATAAGTACTCAAAAAAGTGCCTATGTAAGAAATTTTATCTATTTTTCAAAGCTATACAGAAGGGTAACACAGTCAATATGTAGGTGTTATTGTGTGTCCTATGTTTCATTCATGCATCTTTCTTCTCAAGTCTTTCCCCATATAATTTTAATTTTAGGTGTGAGTTTTCATATTATTCCTTTAGAATCATAGATTCATGCAGTCTTATGGAGTAGTTCATTCTGGAGGGGACCTGTGCAAGTCATCTGCTCTAATATCAACCTCAGAGCCTTATTCAAGGATAAATTAAATACCTTAAAGCTTGACCCTGTCAGATTTTCAATGTTTCAAAGGATGGATAGTCCACAAATTCTCTGAGTTTTTGTTTCATTGTTTGAAGATGGTGAGAAAAAAAACAAAACAGGATAAAAACCCAACAACAACAACAATGAAAACCAAAAAAAAGGACAACACTTTTTCTGTTGTAGCTTGATCTTCTGACTGTACTGCTGCAAATAGAGGCCCACATGCAGTGAGCTTTCTCTGCAAGGACACACTGCTGACCTGTTCATCTCATCCACCAGGATACTAAATATTCCGTTTTGAAAAGCTGTTTCCTACTGAATTGGAAGCCAGACTGTACTACTACATACTTAATTTTCTCTCGTTCTAGTGGGCATTGAAATATTACTGTCATAAAGATAATGATTTCTACATCAACTTGATAATTCAAAATTTATCGTAATATAGAGTTGTTTCACTCCTTAAGGTTTGTTTTCTGTTTTTATTGTGCTTTTTTGTGGAGGCTTTTTTTTTCCATTTTCTAATCACTGTAAACAACAGAAAAACATGGATGATGATTTACCAACAGGAAAGATGAATACAGATCTCTGGACAAAGGACTTGTGTTACTTTAAACATGTTAAGTTAGGTGTTTGCTTTGAACTAATCACCAGATAGTTTTTCTCATTGAAAATAGACATCTGAAAACGAGTGAAATAAAGCCAATACATGGGAAGACACTGAATTGTTAGAGTATCTGCTTTGCTTAAGGAATGCATCCATTAAGAATAAAATCAATTGACTAGAGGAGATAAATTTAAGTGTGATTTAAAAAAAAATTAGAGTAAAACAGATATTAAAAAAGTAAACAAATGGAAACAAAGGAAAAGAAAACCCTTTACAAAGCCAAAAGCTTTTGTTAGTTCCTAGTCTCATTGAACAGAATGCTGAATGTATAAACTAAAAACATTGAAGAATGATCATATCATCTATGAGATCTTCCTCTTCTTGCTTTTTGTTGTTCTTGCTGTTTTCATTGTGTGGCTAAGTAATTAAACTAACCCTTCATGGCTTTTGTATTCTGAGAAAGCCAGGATGTGAAATTCTCTCCATTTGTGGACTCGGTGACCTCCACATTCTGAACAATGCCTGAAGTGAGTTTTGCGTGGTAACTGCTGCAGTTTTCCTTTCTCAATGGCCTCTTTGCAGCACCTAAATCCCAGATGAATAGCCAGCTTGATCAGTTTTTTCCTACCTTCTCTTGATAAATGTTTCCCCTTTTCCACTTGGCTGGCAGAAAGATGACCATTAAACGTTCATTTGTTTAAGCTAACAGACTGTGGTCATCTGCTTCCTGGGGAAGGCAGGAATCCAAACAGGTCTAAAATGGCATCATTTAAGAACACAATCAATTCATTATCTTTTTCATAAAGTCCGTATGTGCACACATTAATCATAATGGAGTGGCACTGGGCAGAAAGTTCTTACCTAAGCAAGTTCAGTGCTGCAGCATCTCTTTATCATTTAACTTCCTCTTGCATTTAGGCTTTTATTGTCTGCTCATTCAGCTGTTGTTTTATGAGTGCTGGTGTATCCTTTGTGTGCTCCAGCTGAACAATCTCCAGTGAACCTTTGTGCACTGGGGCCTGCATGGGCCTCTTTGCTCTGGGTGCAGTGTACAGCTGTGCACAGGAATAATGTATCACTCCAATCTTTTATGAAAATAAAACAAAATGGATGATGTAACCTATCCTTTTGGACCTCAGGTCTGAGGGACAGGCACCAACCTCTCTTTCCTGTGATCAATAGCAGTTACCTTAGGGAAAGGCATGGAGCTCTGTCAGGGTAGGTTTATGTCAGATATCAGGAAAAATGTTTTCCACCCACAGAGTAGTTGGGCACTGGAACAGGATCCCCCTGAAGTGTGCATGGCGCCAAGACTGCTGGAGTTCAAAAGGCATTTGGACAATGCTCTCAGGCATAGGGTGTGACTCTTGGGGTTGTCCTGTGTAGGGGCAATAGCTGGGTTTTATGACATGTTGATGAGCAGTGAACAGTAGATGTCATCTGCTTTTATATCAGCAAAGCTTTTCACACTGTCTCCCATAACATGCTCACAGGTAAACTCAGGAAATCTGGATTAGATAAATGGACACTGAGGTGGATCCAGAACCAGCTGAAAGGAAAAGCTCAGAGGATTGTGATCAGTGTAGCAAAATCCAAATGGAGGTCTGTGGTCAGTGGCATTCCCCTGGGATTAATACTGGGTCCAGACTTACTGAACTTGCTTGTCAACAGCCTACATGAAAACAGAGAATATACCCTCAGCAAGCTTGCTGATGATTTCTTTCTTTAAAATAATACAAAAAGGGTTTTATCCACACATCTTTGTTTTATATTTTGGGTTTTGTAGGGTTAAAACAAAAGCAAAAACACAAAACTACAAAACCACGAACTCCAAAAAAATGTCTACTTAGTTTTTTTTCAAATATCTGAGATTTAATTGCTGAATCACTAATCCCTCAAGAGTCACATGTAGCTTTGTCATTTTTAAAATATATGAAGATAGAGGTTTCTTAAATAAAGAAGACAGAAGGAAAATTAATTAATTGGTGTCCCATCTATTTGTTCCAAAGTTAATTACTAAAAGTAGGATTCATATCACCTAATCTTAAAATATCTAAAGATGTCTGTGAGACATCTTACTTTAGGCTAGGATAAAATTCCCCCAGGGAGAAACCAATTTTTGTCCTCTGTAGATGTAATAGAGACAGCTTCCTTGCAAAACACAATTTTTACATGAAATTTCTCAAAAGAAGGTCTTCAATAAAAAAAGATTATCTTTTTACAGTAAGTAGGTATCTCAGCATGGATGCCACACTGTGTGAAGCTTGGACATTGCTGATCTAACCTTGATGTAGGTATTCAAAGTCAGCCCTAGGAGGGGAGTTTAACATTGACCTCACTTGGTCAAAGCAATGAGAGAAACATGGGTATCTTTTTCCAATCTGTTTTGAAACACCTCTTTCAAAATATTGCAAAACTCTTGGGGAGCAGTAAAGATTTATTCTGATAACTTTTTTCTTTTTTTTTTTTTTTCTTTTTTCTTTTTTTTCTGCAGAAGCTGCTTAAAAATAATTATATTTGTCTGTATCTCCTTGGTAAAATCAAAATAAGTCAATATATACAAGATAAATAATTATGACTGTCATGACAGAGAGGATTTTTTTTTATTATTCCTTTATGAGACATGATACATATAGCCAGTAATAATTATCTTTGAAATACAATATAAGGATACATTTAGATTACATTGTATTAGTGGATCAGAATATCTGAAGAAATGTTAATTAACTATTAAATCTAATACTTTTGGATGTAAAGCAGTAATTAACAGCCTGTGTCTTTTGCTACCCTCTTTTCTTTACTCATTGACATTTTGTGACTCTTTTAATCATGTTTTTAAAGAAACCTGTTATGTCAGTGCTCTTGAGGATAATACATTCTGGCAGATGGCTGGGATTAAAAAAAAAAAAAAAAAAAAAAAAAAGACAAACCACCAAATCCAACAGAAACTGTTAAAGTGACTTTTTCAGTCTGTGTTTTCAGTGTGTGTCATGGAACATCATGGAAAATGACATGAGTGATAGGAACCTGATGTGATTCAGATGATTTTCAAAGTGAAAATGGTACACATTCTCTGAAGATTTCTTCTGCTCTCCAGCAGCCCACAATGTCTTTGAAAATAGCACATATTTTCACAAAGTGACAGGAAAGATGCCAGAAGTGGAGGGGTTAAAATCTAAAACTTCTATAACTGTTAATAAAAAAATATAACAAAAGAAAACAAACCCCATTAAAAGTTCCCCATCAGAGTGGTGTCAAAGAAAGTTTCTAGAAAAAACTTTTTTAATTTGAAGTTTTGTCTGTTGGGCTGTTTTTGGCTGGAGCAGAAGCAATTTTCTTCCCAGTGGCTGTTACAGGGCTGTGTTTTGAATTTGTGCTGAGGATAGGGGTGATAGTATGGAGGTTTTTTGTTACTGCTGAGCAGGGCTTGCACACGGCCAAGTCTTTTGCTGCTTTTCCTACTGCCAGGCTGGGGAGGGGCTGGGAGTGGTTGGGGGTTGAGGAGGAGACATAGCCACGACAGGTGACCCAAACTGACAAAGGGATGTTCCAGACCATGTGACATCGTGCTCAGTGTATAAAGAAGAAGGAGGTAAGGAGACATTTGGAGTGATGGCATTTGTCTTCCCAAGTAACCATTATTTATGATTGCACCCTGCTCTCCTGGAGATGGCTGAACATCCCCTGCCCAGAGAAGCAGTGAATTAATTCCTTGATTTGCTTTGCTTGTGTACACAGTTTTTGCTTTCCCTGTTAAACTGTCTTTATCTCAACCCATGAACTTTCTCACTTTTACTCTTCTGATTCTCTCCCCAGTCCCACTGCTGAGGGAGTAAGTGAGTGGCTGCGAGTGGCTTGGGCTTATACCATGGCATCTGTTTTGATAAAATTTTGTTTAGAATGGATTTTTGCTTTTCAACAGCAAAGACTAGAAAACTGAATAATGTATTTCCAACATATGTTTGGGGGGGAGTATTTTTGAAATATAGTTTGGTTTATAGGTTTATGTTTAACGAAGAACAACTTCTTAAAACACTTACCCAAAACTTTTATTTTCATAGTATTTCTACACTTTTAAGATCAATTTTGAGAAGAAAAAGGAAAAAGACAGCAAGCAAAATCTATTTCTATACGTATTCTAGTGTAGAAAGTGTGGCATTTTTTGTTTTCATATAATAATTTTCTTTTAGGTCACAAAGTGTCTTCTAATAAAAATATAAATGGGTATATTTGTATACATGTGTGCATTCACTCTGTTCTAGCACATCATACTCCTGGTTGACATATCAGCTATAACTACTGAGCCAAAAAGCGTGATTTTTAACACCTTTCAAGGTTCTTGAACAGCATAATATGGTGTTTATGTACTGATGGTATTTCTGTTCTACAGTTAGCAAAACTGGAGTTAAGCTATAACTGGTAAAGAAGAACAAAAACCTTAATTACAGACACACAGTCAGAAAACTTCCTGATTTCTGACTTACAGTCTAAGTTCCTAAATCATTATGATTCCTTCTTTAAAGTACATTTTGATATAAAGTACATTTTGATATAAAGGGCATTTTGATATAATGACATATTTGTCATATATATATATATATATATATATATATTGTTCCATTAAAAAAACTTACATAAATTTTTGATATTATTTTTTTTTGTTTTTTATGGATACTAAATATACTGAATAATACACCCTTTTCAAAAATATGTTTAGGAACACATCAGATAGATACTTTTAAGGTTTTGGGAGTGAAAGAAAGCATTTCAGTAATTTCTCTGAAAGTTACTGTTGAGCTCTCTCATTAAAATAAGAGACCTAGCTGAGCAAAATGCGATGTGAAAACCAGAGACAGAGGGACAGAAGATGACATGAATGAAGAATTTTGTGAAAGAAAAGCCACACTGGAACAGGTTAGAAAGTGCTAGTAGGAAATTGCTTTGAAGGAAGAATTCTAGCCAAGAAACTCTTCAAAACAATGTATGAACACTAACACCAGCGAGTCATGTTCAGCTTTTCCTACCTTATGGCTTATTTTTAACTTCTGCCTGGAAAAACTTGATCACAGGTACTTCCAGGGTTATATCTTGTGTGAAGTTTGAGAACATGAGCTCTGTTCCTTCATAGATGTGATAGTTATGGATAGGGCTAGCAGGTGTGTAGGATAGACTTGTGATTAAACAGGCAGTCACGTCCCAGTTATGATGTTCTTGCCATCAGCACGGAAATGAGCTTTGGCAGAACAAGCACCCTAGATCTCTCCCTTGATTTTAACCCTCCTTAAAGGCTCATATTTTGTAATAATGGTGTCCATTACACTTGTGAAACAATCATATTGCTGCTAAGCACAAATGAGGTTTGTTTAATTCCACAATTTGCTTATCTCATGCTGCTGCAGCTACTTTATGTAATTTCTAAATGTTCATTCATCTTTTTTTTTTAACCCTTGCAGCTGAGAATTTGTACTGACGTCCTATAGGGAAGAAAACAACAGTGTGGAAAAAAAGAGCAAAATTAACAAAAACATGCTATTGAATATCAAAAACATCAAAAACACCACCAGTCACTGATATTTTTGTTGTTTTCTTGTTATGATTTCATTGGTTTGTGTTGGGTCTAATCTGTCTGCAAATAATTCTGTTGAAATGAAGGCAATCTTTGCATGGAAAGAGAAAGAGAAGAATGGAGTGAGAATGTGTGTGAGGAACAGCCCTGCAGACAGCCAGGGCGGTGCAGAAGGAGGGGCAGGAGCTGCTCCAGGCTCTGGAGCTCAGATTCCCCTGCAGCCCCTGGAGCAGCCCATGGTGAGGCAGCTGTGCCCCTGCAGCCCAGGGAGGGCACGGGGGAGCAGAGATCCACCTGCAGCTCCTGGGGGAGCCCAGGCTGGAGCAGGGGGATGCCCAAAGGAGGCTGAGACCCCATGGGAAGCCTGTGCTGGAGCAGGTTCCTGGGAGATCTGTAGAGAGAGGAGCCCAGACTGGAACAGGTTTGCTGACAGGACTTGTGACCTCATGGCAAAGACCCACACTGGAGCAACCTGTTCCTGAAGGACTGACCCTGTGGAAAGGGATCTATGTTGGATGAGTTAGTGAAAAGCTGTAGCCCAAGGACAAGATTCTTGCTAGAGAGGTTCATGGAGAGCTGACTCACTTCATTACTGAGGAGAAGGAGGTAGAGCCCACAAAAAAAGGAAGGGGTGGGGGCAAGTTTCCTAAAATTTGTTTTAATTCTCATAATTGTACTCTGATTATCTTAGTCATAAACTCAATATCACCAGATTGAGTCTGTCTTGACTGTGAGAGCATTTGGTGACTGATGTCTCTTTGTTTTTGCCTCAACTCATGAAATTTTTTAATATTTTCTCTCCCCTGTCTACTTGTAGAGGGGAATGACAAAATGGTCTTGGGTGCCTGGCACCCAGTATGGGTCAAAGCCCTTGATAGCTATATTTTAGCTAGTTAATGTAAAGTCAAATAAATTCAGCTTTCTGAGAACACCACATTGGGGTATATGATGGCATGAATCAGATCTAAAATCAAGGGAATATTTTAGTTGTTAAGATAATTATTTGAATGGTGCTTCACTAGAAAGAGATAAAAAAACCTGAGTAACAAGTCTGTTTGTAAATGAGCTACATAAGTAAAAAAAAACTAAGGGGGAGAAAGAACATAAAAATTATATGTAATACAATTTTGCTGCAATTTTTACCATACAGTATTGATTATACAAAAATATTTTTGGAATAATGTATTTATCATGCTTCATGTTTCAGAGGCATCTTTTGTCTATAGGGATACATTTTTCTTTTAAAAATGTACATTTCTTCAGAGATATGTTCTTGGAACTTAGGTTCACAATTGATCATTCTGGTCATACTAACTCTATTTCTGGTCTAGCACGGAAAGAATGACACTACCATACTTAACAGAAGAAAGCTCTTTCTGGTAACAACCTTCAGGGCTCCTACATGTGTTAAAGTGTCCTGCTCTTACACTCAAAGAAGAAAAGAAATCAATAAATTTGCTGGACTGGTTGTTATGCAATCTGGTGTCCGGACATCATACACCGATCATGCTGAGAACTCATCGCTCAGCTGGCAGCTCTCTGGGCTGTCAGGGCCATCCATCCCCCTGATGAGCTCATATCAACCATGCATTTTCCTGACAAATGCACTTTCCCAATAAGGCCCACTGAAGTCCTCAGCAAAATGGGTGCACAAAGGGATTTTTTTTGTTTGTTTTTTTTTTTTTTTTTTTTTGTCAGAACAATGGATGAAGCACCATTCTTTCCCTCTTGTTTCTCTGTACCTTTCTTAAAAAAAAATCTCTGTAAATCTAATCAGGTATATTCATTAAAAATCAATTCTTGTTTTTTTTTTTAATGAAGAGGAACTGCATCACGCTTGAAACATGTAAGAAGTAGATTGTGAAACCTTTAATGTATGTAAAATATCTGTGAAATACATCACAAGTCTAAAACTCCATTTTAAACGTGCTTACTATATGATCAATACTATTACTGATATATAGTATAGTATCAGTGATAACTGAGGTATTTTTCTAAGGTATCTCATACAGTCACTAATAAAAATCTGTGAATAATTCTAAAGAAAAAAATAAAGAGACTCCTGAAAAGAAGGGGAGGGCAGGGGGTGGGGGAAGAACAAAAATAAATATCTCTGCACAGGTAACTTGGAAAATCTCTCCCCAGAAGAAACTATCCAGTAACATTTACCTACATGCATTTTTTCAAGGTAAAATCTGCATTTCTCACACTGAGTTCCTCTTTACCTTTAGATCATCAGATTAGAAAGGTCTGAGGTTTGGAAGGTTTGGTGGTTTTTATTTGTTTTGTTGTTGCTATTGTTGTTATTTTCCTCCTCCCCTTTGTTTCCCTTCTGTAATTGTTTAGCACCTGAGTACCTTGATATTATTAAACAGGGACTACCAGATGTGGTAGCAACTGAAGGTGTCACTCATGACAGAGCTTCATCATTTACATTAATATATTTACATAATGACTAGTACTGGTATAAATATATTGATAAAAGAGTCATACAGGATTTAACAAAATATTTTGCACAAAGTTCCAAAATTCCCCAAAGGAAAGCCCTGAAAGGAACTTTGAAATAGCTTTGTTAAAATAATTACTCTAAACACTTTATTTTATTTTTAATAAAAGGAAGATAAGAGCCATTCAAACCATTTCCATGTATTCTAGGCTTTGATCAGCTATGTAAAACAACTTTACTGTTAATGTTTTTTTCTTTGCTAAGAACTGTTTGAGAAACTATATATACCTGACCTTGTTTCTAAATTCTAGCTGGGGGAAAATAGTATATTGGCTTCTTTATTGTTTGGCTCAAACACTTAAAGATCTACATTTTAAAATTAAATACGTGCAAAGCCTCATTATTACCTCCAGTTTCCCTAAGAAATTAGAAGTGAACTTTTAAAATAATTTTGCTTCTTTTATGCACAGTAATTCCTCATGTGTTAAGATCAGCTCTTCCCTACAGCTATAACTTAATCGGCATGCAGAGTTCTGATTATGAAATACAAGCAATTGGAGGGAAATCTTAATGTAATTTGCATTAGCAATTCTAGTTACTGGCTAAAGACTCTAAGATGGTTCTTTGAAAAAAAAATAGAAATAACATTTCTCTCTGCTGTGCAGTTGAGTTGTACTTTTATTCTGCTTGTGGAGCATGCAGAAACACTGCAAATTTCAGAGAGTATTTAAACTCAGAGGAAGACAGTAAAAGAAAAACTGTGGATGAGTAAAGATCTTGCATGTAAAAATGTACTGATTTAGCCAGAGTCAATATCAAGTGAACACATACTTGGGATATAGAACAGTTTAACTGTCACAGAAATAAAGATCATGATTCCAAGATCTCTGCTAATGTTGAAAACTCTTAGCTTTGATATGGTGACTACTC
>NC_071570.1:5756448-5762000 GCF_026979565.1 Vidua chalybeata | reverse complement strand
TTCTCATAAGTGTCTAAATACACTTTGCAGGAGAACATATTGGTAGTAAGGAACCCCAAGTTGTTAATTTTTTTTTTTATAAATCTAGTTTAAGCTGCAATGGGGAAAGAAAAGCTCATAATTTGACATATGAACATTATTATAATAATTGGTGCACTATGTTGAAGGGATAGGAAATATAGGATCACATAGAAAATGTCTTTGAAGATAGTCCCAGATAAGACTTTCTTCCAGTCTGACAAAATGTTCTGTGAATGTCTAGATAATTATCATTATAATTATCTAAGCACAGATCACAGATCATAACACCTCTCAAATCCTCTATATTTGGAGAGTTGGGAAAAAAGAGTTTATCAACAGACAAGTTGCACAAACAGCACAATGGAAGATTACTAATTTTTCCAGGATGCACAAAGCTATAGACCAGGATTATGCGGTTCAAAATATTTGAAAATAAGATGTCACAGCAAAAAAAGTTTTGTGAAAATAATAAAAGGTACTCTTACATACTATGAAGTAACTTCTTCCATAAAGGATGGGATCTACTGCATAAATATGATATAGAAGTTGACTTATCGCAAAGAGAACGATTTCTTGAACTGAAGCTTTCTTATCAATGAATTCTGTATAAAAACTGTGTTTCCTTCCTTCCTTCCTTCCTTCCGCAACTTCCTTCCTTCCTTCCTTCCTTCCTTCCGCAACTTCCTTCCGCAACTTCCTTCTGCAACTTCCTTCCTTCCTTCCTTCCGCAACTTCCTTCCTTCCGCAACTTCCTTCCTTCCTTCCTTCCCTTCCTTCCTTCCTTCCTTCCTTCCTTCCTTCCTTCCTTCCTTCCTTCCTTCCGCAACTTCCTTCCTTCCGCAACTTCCTTCCTTCCTTCCTTCCTTCCTTCCTTCCTCCTTCCTTCCTTCCTTCCTTCCTTCCTTCCTTCCTTCCTTCCTTCCTTCCTTCCTTCCTTCCTTCCTTCCTTCCTTCCTTCCTTCCTTCCTTCCTTCCTTCCTCCTTCCTTCCTTCCTTCCTTCCTTCCTTCCTTCCTTCCTTCCTTCCTTCCTTCCTTCCTTCCTTCCTTCCGCAACTTCCGCAACTTCCGCAACTTCCGCAATTTCCGCAACTTCCTTAACTTCCGCAACTTCCTTCCGCAACTTCCTTCCGCAACTTCCTTCCGCAACTTCCTTCCTTCCGCAACTTCCTTCCTTCCGCAACTTCCTTCCGCAACTTCCTTCCTTCCTTCCTTCCGCAACTTCCTTCCGCAAATTCCTTCCTTCCTTCCTTCCTTCCTTCCGCAACTTCCTTCCGCAAATTCCTTCCTTCCTTCCTTCCTTCCTTCCTTCCTTCCTTCCTTCCTTCCTTCCTTCCTTCCTTCCTTCCTTCCTTCCTTCCTTCCTTCCTTCCTTCTTCCTTCCTTCTTCCTTCCTTCCTTCCTTCCTTCCTTCCTTCCTTCCTTCCTTCCTTCCTTCCTTCCTTCCTTCCTTCCTTCCTTCCTTCCTTCCTTCCTTCCGCAACTTCCGCAACTTCCGCAACTTCCGCAATTTCCGCAACTTCCTTAACTTCCGCAACTTCCTTCCGCAACTTCCTTCCGCAACTTCCTTCGCAACTTCCTTCCTTCCGCAACTTCCTTCCTTCCGCAACTTCCTTCCGCAACTTCCTTCCTTCCTTCCTTCCGCAACTTCCTTCCGCAAATTCCTTCCTTCCTTCCTTCCTTCCTTCCGCAACTTCCTTCCGCAAATTCCTTCCTTCCTTCCTTCCTTCCTTCCTTCCTTCCTTCCTTCCTTCCTTCCTTCCTTCCTTCCTTCCTTCCTTCCTTCCTTCCTTCCTTCCTTCCTTCCTTCCTTCCTTCCTTCCTTCCTTCCTTCCTTCCTTCCTTCCTTCCTTCCTTCCTTCCTTCCTTCCTTCCTTCCTTCCTTCCTTCCTTCCTTCCTTCCTTCCTTCCTTCCTTCCTTCTTCCTTCCTTCCTTCCTTCCTTCCTTCCTTCCTTCCTTCTTCCTTCCTTCCTTCCTTCCTTCCTTCCTTCCTTCCTTCCTTCCTTCCTTCCTTCCTTCCTTCCTTCCTTCCTTCCTTCCTTCCTTCCTTCCTTCCTTCCTTCCTTCCTTCCTTCCTTCCTTCCTTCCTTCTTCCTTCCTTCCTTCCTTCCTTCCTTCCTTCCTTCCTTCCTTCCTTCCTTCTTCCTTCCTTCCTTCCTTAACTTCCTTCCGCAACTTCCTTCCGCAACTTCCTTCCGCAACTTCCTTCCGCAACTTCCTTCCTTCCTTCCTTCCTTCCTTCCTTCCTTCCGCAACTTCCGCAACTTCCGCAACTTCCGCAACTTCCGCAACTTCCGCAACTTCCGCAACTTCCGCAACTTCCGCAACTTCCGCAACTTCCTTAACTTCCGCAACTTCCTTCCGCAACTTCCTTCCTTCCGCAACTTCCTTCCTTCCGCAACTTCCTTCCTTCCGCAACTTCCTTCCGCAACTTCCTTCCTTCCTTCCTTCCGCAACTTCCTTCCGCAAATTCCTTCCTTCCTTCCTTCCTTCCTTCCGCAACTTCCTTCCGCAAATTCCTTCCTTCCTTCCTTCCTTCCTTCCTTCCTTCTTCCTTCCTTCCTTCCTTCCTTCCTTCCTTCCTTCCTTCCTTCCTTCCTTCCTTCCGCAACTTCCGCAACTTCCGCAACTTCCTTCCGCAACTTCCGCAACTTCCGCAACTTCCGCAACTTCCGCAACTTCCGCAACTTCCGCAACTTCCGCAACTTCCGCAACTTCCTTCCGCAACTTCCTTCCGCAACTTCCTTCCGCAACTTCCTTCCGCAACTTCCTTCCTTCCTTCCGCAACTTCCTTCCTTCCTTCCTTCCTTCCTTCCTTCCTTCCTTCCTTCCTTCCTTCCGCAACTTCCTTCCTTCCGCAACTTCCTTCCTTCCTTCCTTCCTTCCTTCCGCAACTTCCGCAACTTCCGCAACTTCCTTCCGCAACTTCCGCAACTTCCTTCCGCAACTTCCTTCCGCAACTTCCGCAACTTCCTTCCGCAACTTCCTTCCGCAACTTCCTTCCGCAACTTCCTTCCGCAACTTCCTTCCGCAACTTCCTTCCTTCCGCAACTTCCTTCCTTCCGCAACTCCCTTCCTTCCGCACCTTCCTTCCTTCCTTCCGCAACTTCCTTCCGCAACTTCCTTCCGCAACTTCCTTCCTTCCTTCCGCAACTTCCTTCCTTCCTTCCTTCCTTCCTTCCTTCTTCCTTCCTTCCTTCCTTCTTCCTTCCTTCCTTCCTTCTTCCTTCCTTCCTTCCTTCCTTCCGCAACTTCCTTCCTTCCGCAACTTCCTTCCTTCCTTCCTTCCTTCCGCAACTTCCGCAACTTCCGCAACTTCCTTCCGCAACTTCCGCAACTTCCTTCCGCAACTTCCTTCCGCAACTTCCGCAACTTCCTTCCGCAACTTCCTTCCGCAACTTCCTTCCGCAACTTCCTTCCGCAACTTCCTTCCGCAACTTCCTTCCTTCCGCAACTTCCTTCCTTCCGCAACTCCCTTCCTTCCGCAACTTCCGCAACTTCCTTCCGCAACTTCCTTCCGCAACTTCCTTCCTTCCGCAACTTCCTTCCGCAACTTCCTTCCGCAACTTCCTTCCTTCCGCAACTTCCTTCCGCAACTTCCTTCCGCAACTTCCTTCCTTCCGCAACTTCCTTCCTTCCACAACTCCCTTCCTTCCGCAACTTCCTTCCTTCCTTCCGCAACTTCCTTCCGCAACTTCCTTCCTTCCGCAACTTCCTTCCACAACTTCCTTCCGCAACTTCCTTCCTTCCGCAACTTCCTTCCGCAACTTCCTTCCGCAACTTCCTTCCGCAACTTCCTTCCTTCCTTCCTTCCTTCCTTCCTTCCTTCCTTCCTTCCTTCCTTCCTTCCTTCCGCAACTTCCGCAACTTCCGCAACTTCCGCAACTTCCGCAACTTCCGCAACTTCCGCAACTTCCGCAACTTCCGCAACTTCCGCAACTTCCGCAACTTCCTTCCGCAACTTCCTTCCGCAACTTCCTTCCGCAACTTCCTTCTTCCCGCAACTTCCTTCCGCAACTTCCTTCCGCAACTTCCTTCCGCAAATTCCTTCCTTCCGCAACTTCCTTCCTTCCGTAACTTCCTTCCGCAACTTCCTTCCGCAACTTCCTTCCGCAACTTCCTTCCACAACTTCCTTCCTTCCTTCCTTCCTTCCTTCCTTCCTCCTTCCTTCCTTCCTTCCTTCCGCAACTTCCGCAACTTCCGCAACTTCCGCAACTTCCGCAACTTCCGCAACTTCCGCAACTTCCGCAACTTCCGCAACTTCCGCAACTTCCTTCCTTCCTTCCGCAACTTCCTTCCTTCCTTCCTTCCGCAACTTCCTTCCGCAACTTCCGCAACTTCCGCAACTTCCTTCCTTCCGCAACTTCCTTCCGCAACTTCCTTCCGCAACTTCCTTCCGTAACTTCCTTCCTTCCGCAACTTCCTTCCGCAACTTCCTTCCTTCCTTCCGCAACTTCCTTCCTTCCGCAACTTCCTTCCTTCCTTCCGCAACTTCCTTCCTTCCTTCCGCAACTTCCTTCCGCAACTTCCTTCCGCAACTTCCGCAACTTCCTTCCTTCCGCAACTTCCTTCCTTCCGCAACTTCCTTCCTTCCTCAACTTCCTTCCGCAACTTCCTTCCGCAACTTCCTTCCGCAACTTCCGCAACTTCCTTCCTTCCTTCCTTCCGCAACTTCCTTCCTTCCGCAACTTCCTTCCTTCCTTCCGCAACTTCCTTCCTTCCGCAACTTCCTTCCTTCCTTCCGCAACTTCCTTCCGCAACTTCCGCAACTTCCTTCCGCAACTTCCTTCCGAAACTTCCTTCCGAAACTTCCTTCCTTCCGCAACGTCCTTCCTTCCGCAACTTCCTTCTGCAACTTCCTTCCGCAACTTCCTTCCGCAACTTCCTTCCGCAACTTCTGCAACTTCCTTCCACAACTTCCTTCCGCAACTTCCTTCCTTCCTTCCTTCCGCAACTTCCTTCATTCCGCAACATCCTTCCGCAACTTCCTTCCGCAACTTCCTTCCTTCCTTCTGCAACTTCCTTCCACAACTTCCTTCCGCAACTTCCTTCCTTCCTTCCGCAACTTCCTTCCTTCCTTCTGCAACTTCCTTCGGCAACTTCCTTCCGCAACTTCCTTCCTTCCGCAACTTCCTTCCTTCCACAAATTCAGCAACTTCCCCAGCTTCCTTCTGCAACTTCCTTCTGCAACTTCCTTCTGCAACTTCCTTCCGCAACTTCCTTCCGCAACTTCCTTCTGCAACTTCCGCACTGCCTTCCTTCTTTCTGCAACTTCCTTCCGCAACTTCCTTCCGCAACTTCCTTCCTTCCACAACTTCCTTCCTTCCCTCCCTCCCTTCCTCCCTCTCCCCCTCCCTCCCTTTCTTTTTGCTTCCTTCTTTTTCCCTTTGCCTCCTCCCTTTTACATTAATATGAAGTTCTACTGTCTTCAAAATAAAAACAAAAATATAATCTACAAAGATAACTCTGGCCATTTCTTTTTCCGCCAGACAGACAGGATGAAGTCAAAGAATTTTAAAATGTTGTCATGT
>NC_071570.1:5726448-5751448 GCF_026979565.1 Vidua chalybeata | reverse complement strand
TTGTCCTCAGATTCCTCTTCTCAGGACACACAGATCCAACCACCCTGTACCAGTCCATCACAAAGTTTTGCAGCCACGGGGATTCTCCTTTTCCCACGGCACCTTTTATGCACCTGTTGTATATAACAGATGTTACATCCAGCTTGGTCTTGATGAATTCCAGGGATGATGGGGCATCCATAGGTTCTGTAGGCAGCCTTCTCCTGTGCCTCACCACTGTCATGCCCAAGAGTCTCTTCCTAACCTGCTCTCTTTCAGCTTAAAGCCATCCCCACTTGTCTTATACCCACATATCTCTGCAAAAGTACTTTTCCTTGTATTGAAAAGACACATGCAGGTCACCTCAGAGCCTTCTCTTCTCCAGCTCAGCAGTCCTAGTTCTCTGTCTTCTCTTGTCCTGTTCCTGTCCTGATGTGCAGGTGTCTCTCAAATTCCCCTTTTTGAATGTTGTGGGATATTAATTATTTCAGATTCAAAATAGCAGCCACATAGGGGTATATTAAAACCAAAATTAAACTAATTAAGCAAAAGCCTTAAGCTATGGAACCAGGGCATTATTGCTGCTTTGCAAAGTAATTTTTTTAAATCTTTATTCTTATCCCAGTGTTCAGTGTGCCTTGGACCAGACATCACAGACACTTTCCTCCCACCTTCTTTTCTCTCCAGTGGCAGACCCTGGGGTTCAAACCACTGTTTGGGATATGTGTTCTCATCCTTTCCCACTCTGATACAATTAACTCCCTGAGCTACACGTGCTGCTTGAACAAGTGAATAAATCCTGAAGTTATATTCTGAATGGACCGTGGTGTTTTGAGTTGGCTCCATGAAACCAAATGATCAATACTTTCTTCCTTGCAGTGCCTTTTTTTATCAGAGTTTGCAGCCTCCCACCAAGGTTCATAACCTTGGCGGTCATGTTTCATCCTGAACTCTCTTTGATTATAATTTTACATCACACAAATTTCATTCTATCATCTCCAAAACATAGCAAGGCTGTGACCAAAGCTGTCTCAGGATGATGCCAAGTCAATAATTCATACCTTTATTACATCTCTGCTGGGTAGCTGTAATTCAACCTAGTTGTTGTAATTGTAGTACGCTAGCACCTGTAGATTGGTGTGCCTGAAGCAGTTTTGTGTCCAATGATTGTTCCATGACTTTTACAATCTTATCTACTTGTTTAATGCATCTGTAATATATAGCAAATGCCTACCACACCTTACAGAGACAAAGAATTTATGCCACTTAAGATTTTAAATCCTTCTTCATGAAATACCACAGCTGAAAGGTAATTCTTTTAGACTATCAATTATGCTCGGGTATATATTCGCTTTTCATCCCTTCCTTCTTTCCTTCCCTCCTCTCTCCCTTTATTTCTCTCTTTCTCCTTCACCTTCCTTTTTTCCTTTCACTTCCCCTCCCCATTTTCCTTCTGCTTGTAAATATATGGAGTATTTTTGATTGCATCTGTTGTATTTTAAATTTTGAGTTACTGTACAGAGGACGCTGAAAAAAAATTTCTTAAAGGCCATTAGAATCAGTGGCCTGAGCTCAAAAACTGTAATGTGAGTGATGTTCCAATGATAAAAAACTATGTGGAAGTATAAAGGGATAATGCCGAGTTTTAGCATTCGTTCTCAATTATTTCTTGTTTTTTGAAGCAGTTACCCATGGCAAAATCACTGATGGAACACTCACAAAAAAAATCCAGTTCCATCCATTTCCTTACCCTTCAGACTGTGGAATTACATTGTGAGAAAAAATGAAAGAAGCAGTTATATATAGAAAGCACCAAGCAAAGCTTTTTTCCGCAGCGGTGCATTGTTTTCCCCGGTCCCAGGCAGCTCTGGAGAGCCCAGCTAGGGCACTGGTTCTCGGCAGGCTCGGGGCTGCCATGGGCACTGTTGCGTTCGGCGCACCGGTGGTAGGGCTGGCCGTGCTCTGTGGCCGGCACTGGGGCGAGACAAAGAGGCGAAGGAATATCCAGTCTGTCCGCATGGTTGGCTGGAGAGCTTTTATTGTTGCGTGGAGCTGCGACGGAGAACCGCAGCCGCTCCCTAGCGCCGCATGGACAAAATGGCGCTGGGACTGAGGATGCGTGGGATTTTATAGGGGGCGGGCAGACACAGGCAGAAGCCCTCCTGCCCAATGGGGACAGACAACGGGGGGAGTGACGTGGACCACGGTAAACAACGGGGATGCGACAGGGGTGGACACAGGGCTCCAGGATGAACAGGGTTGCGGGGACGGGGTAACAGACACAGAACTCTCAGGAGTGAACAGGGGGGTGGTTACAGGAGTGACGTGGGTAAGCTCCAATGGCAGGTGACCTGGAGTGGACCACCGCAGGGGGGTATTACACAGAACCGGCTAACTAACATATATCAGAACCCCTAATCTGAACCTAAACCCAGGATGCAACATTTTTCCGTGCTGGGTGGTTCCCAGTATGTACTGTTGCCTGGCATTATTCAATTTGAGATACAAAATTTCATATTTGCCTTTTTAGAACTTCATGAGGCTTATCAAGGATCCTTTCTGCAACCTGTGGAGGTCCCCATGAGCCACAGTAATTCTCTCCAATTTTATGTTATTCAGAAACCTGTTGAGAAAAAAGTCTTGCCCATCATCCTGTAATACACAGGAACAAGGACAGTCCATGTAATTTCTGATAATATGAGTGCAAAATAACATGCCGTAAATGCTTTATATACTTAGTGCTATAAATGTGTTACATCTCACAAAAATCTACTTTATTTCTTAAATCTGAACTTAAATTCCTAAATTCATAAACTGTGTGGCTTTCTTAAGGTAAAACTTTGCCTCCTTGCTCCTAAAAGATTTTACTTGCTATTGTTTCAAGAAGCTGGAGAAGCATGCAATGAAAGTACCCACACAAACAAAACTATCAGGCAAGACAAAAAGCTACATTATTGTTGTAGTAAAGACCTCAATTTTAAATAATTCCATGTGTTTTACTGTGCATATCTGTAGATTTTAAATGTTGTTATTTAGAAAATTATATGATCATCCTTATTGTAACCAAGTATGAAATTAGTGCTCCCACTCTTAACATAGCGAAAGAGAATGGTTTGCCATAGAAAATTCATGGTATTGTACAGACGTAAAAGAGTTTGTCTTTCCTCCAGAAGCAGGTAAAATGCTGACCTTTCTATTTAGCCATAATAATATATCAGAGGAACCCAGACATCTTGTGAATACACCAACAGTATATCAGCATCACACAGTTTACATTTTGAAGCATATTTATCATAACTGAGTTAAACAGGGCAAAATTCTTAAACCAATTTATAATTTACAATCCAGCATTTGGGACCCTGGTAACTCAGTAATTATTTGGCTTCGGCTTCTGTGAGTGTGAATGTGTGTTTATTATTTTATTTATTTATGTGAGATGTGTGTACACAAGTGTTATTTTGGAGGCTTATGTTATAAAAGCTCTGCAAGTGATTTATTAAAAACAAACGATGTAGCAAAAAGAAGATTATATTCCCTCATAATGGGATACAGTGCTTGCAAGAGCCTGGAAATAGAATACTAACTAGTTGTAGGTTGGGTTGGTTTAGTTAGAAATTTTATTAATGTTAGTTAGGTTGGTTCTCTGTACCCCTATTTTCCCTCACAATGGTTTGCTCCAGGTTGTCTGCCACGGGAGCTCTTAGACACTCCCTGCTTCTTCATGCAAAGTTCTGGGTCAATTACCCCACCTTTACACTCCTATTTGTCCCAGAACACTGTACCCACTTCTGTTATGTTCCCATAGGTTGCTATGTTCTATGTCTCTCCCCTGTTGTCTGTCCCTCTTGGGTGAGGGGGTTTTCCACCCCTGTTCACCCTCCCACTACTTGACCTAATGCTTTCTTTGTCCTGTCACCATTTTGCCTTGCACTGCACCGGGAGCGTTCGCACCAACCATCGCTGCGACCACGTGTAGAATAAAAGCTCTCAGGCCCGCAAGCAAAGTGTGCCTCTCTCGTCCCTTCCCTTTCTCTCAGCGTGAAGCTACCAAAGCTGCTTACCCACGCTGGAGCACTCAGCACTAGCAGGGAGGCTAACACCATAGCCCTGGAGCACCCGTTTACGTGGTGGCTATGGTCTCACAAAAGCAGCGCTAGCTGGAGTTTCTCAACTGCTTGAGGCCGCAGAGGGTAAAAGCTGCAACTAGTAGCTTTTTGAGAGCTGCTAGTTGAAGAGCTGTTGAATATAAACTGGCTTTGCTCCTCTTTAAACTTGTGAGATTATTTCCCTTCATTTTTATTTGTATTTTGTAGCTTTTGGATGTTGTTTTCTCTCCTCATCTCCTTAGGCTCCATTCTCTGGACATTTTCAATATGGAAAAAACAGATGAGAGAAACAGATCTAATGGGACAAGTGTGATGTGGCCAAGGCTTCAAATTTCTTCTTCTTAGTGGACAGATGCAGATTTAAACTATTTTGTGTCCCAAGGGTGATTTGTCATACAACTGGAAAGGGTGGAAAGGGTGCCCAGAAGGAGATGTTTGGAATTGGGTTAGAACATAATGGCTTGGCATACTCAGGGATTTGAACAGGTTGGACCACTTCAATTCTTCATTCACAGAGGAGCAGATCGTGCTGAAAAATCTGTGATGGAGACAAGGTGAAAGGATGTCATCAGAATACTACTAAGGTGAATGTCTTTCAGGAATTACTTAACTTCTAGCTTTGCACCTGTCCTTAACACATGAAGGCTTAGGGGGAGCTTTCCTGCTGTATTCAAGTCTCTCAGTCTTTCTTCTGTCTCAGTCAAAAAAAAGGCCACATCATGCAATATTCATCATTATAAAGCAGTGAATCTCACTGGTTGCAATGGTATTTTTCTCAGAGATTTATCATACCCCCATTGTCAGAACCTACCTGCTACAAGCACCTTTAGGACAAGAGTGATGGGTATCAGAAGGCATGATGATTCTCAGTGATGTCTAGAAGTGAGGCCCTTGGATCCAGAAGAAAATTATCCATGCTGAGATAGATAGCTGTGTACTCAGGACTGACTGTCCACAATGTTTTTTTCACAAGCATCAGAAATTTTTAGAGTGCTGACACCAAGGGCAGATGGAAACAAAAGAGAAGTCAGTCACTGAAATACATACCCTCCCTTGAGATGTTTTTTCTTAATTTAACACTTATATCAGGACTGAGATAAATTCTAACCCACGTTAATCTGTACAGCCATCTTACACATCTGCTACGTTAATGCTCTGTAGCTGAGGATGATTTGGGGTGGTGTTTTTTTTGGTTTTGTTTTGTTGTTGTTTTTTTTTGTTTTGGTTTGTTTTTTTTTTGGGGGGGGGTTATTTTTTTTTTATTTATTTATTTTTAATTTTTTGTTATGGCAGAAGTTAATGCCATATGACTTTTTCAGTTCCTTCTTTGTTCTGCATATAAGAATGCATACTTCCTCTTCTGCTCCTAGGAATTATTTTTGAATACAGGGCAGGAGACTTATGGGCATCAAGAAAATAAAGACCAGCTTGATGGGGATCTCACTAATCTGGTTTAGTGGAAGGTGCTGCTGATCATAGCAGAGGGGTTGGACCTAGATGATCTTTAATGTCCCTTCCCATCCAAGTCATTTTATGATCCTACAAAAAGAATAAAAGTTCTCCCCATGTTAAATTCAAAATAAGCTCATGGCTAATACAAGCAAGCTACTGTAACAGAGAGAAAAAAGTCAAAAAGTATGAGAATAAGAAAAGTGAGATTGATATGTCTTGTCAACTAAAAGATGGAAACTCAAATGAAGGCAGTAAAGACTGTGAAATAACCTTTATTTTGTACATACACACTTGACCAACATAATGAGAAACTACCATATGACTGAAATGCCTCATTTTGCATTATAATTCACACTTTTATTTTGAATAAAATTCATTCCTGCAACAAAGATCAAAATTAAAAGTATAAAGAAAGAATGCAAGTATAAATCACTGTAACTTTCTTTTGCCATGCATTATATATTTGTAAAAAAAGATATAATAATTTCCCTTCATGGGACATGCAGAATCTTAATTTAACTGAGGTCTTTCAGTGGAAGTAGCAGGA
Organism: Vidua chalybeata; assembly: GCF_026979565.1. Taxonomy (NCBI): domain Eukaryota; kingdom Metazoa; phylum Chordata; class Aves; order Passeriformes; family Viduidae; genus Vidua; species Vidua chalybeata. The sequence continues at coordinate 5,745,364 of NC_071570.1, read as the reverse complement.
AAAAATCTTATTGTTATGATTGTTATTATTATCATTATAGCTATCATAATAGTAGCCATCAGTATCAAATTCATGACAAAAAAGTGCCAGCCAATCTTTTTGATAGCTGTGTTTAATAGGATGAGGAGTAAACAGGACAAATAAATCTCACCATCTGTTTAATGCCATGCTTTTGTTTGGAATTCTAGTGGTAACACTGAATTACTGTACTTCCAGAATGTTCCTTGTAAAGGATTAACTAGCAAACTGTATGTATTACTTAGATGTACACAATACCATTCCACTGATGGCACATTGAAGATATCTTTAAAATTTGCTATTACCCTTAATAATTTTATCTCTGATTTTTCTCTGATTACTCTACTCTGGGGCAGGGAGGGGGAAGAAAAAAAAACCAAAAACAAAAACAAAACCCCCCATGTTGTCATCTTCAGAGAGATGGTTAAAAGAAGGCAACAGAATTTAATTTGGAAGTTCAACCAGTATAGAACTATATTTCTGAGTTTATTCATCTCACCAAAGGGTCATCTTACAATTATATGTGATAAATAACAATAACATAACAACACTATAATGACTGTTTTCAAAACACAATAATATAAATATCTCAGATTTATTTATTTAAAATATAACTATGTTTAGATCCCTTATGAACTTTGCAAAGTCACCTTAAGGTCTTAAATTGTTCAGGGGGTTTTGTTGGCTTAATGTTTTCTGTCACGCTTAATCAAACAATCAATTTTAACAGAAGCTGATTGTCCAAATAAGTTTAGCTTAAATTCCAGGTATTGGATGACATCTCCAGGTTATCAGAAATAACAAATTGTCAAGCCTGGTTTTAACTAGATGATAGTAGCTGATCTGACATGAGTGTACTCTGAAGTGTGGTGTGGGGGCATGGGGTGGAGAGCAGGATTTGTGGAAGACTATAAAGGATACTTAACAGATATTCTGTGAAATGGATAATGACATCTACCCTCAGTTCCACCTATATAATATCAGACCTTTGATACAGCCAATGGAAGGACACTGGTGTAAAATCTAAATAGATGAGAACAGAATCGACCTCCCAGAGACTGAAATTTTAAATACTTACTGTGGAGGAATTGCAAGAATGTTGAGGTTGTTCCCAAACTTTTCTCTTAATCTGTAGAGAATAGTATTAGACTTCTTAGTTTAATATCAGTAAATCTGAGTTATGATCCCATTTAGAATTATGTGTATGTTTGCTCCTTAAATAGAAAATATATAGGAACATTGTATCTTCTATGTGTCTCTGTTTTATCAGGATTTCACATAAATATATGGATGCTGTCACCAATATCAAAACTTTAAAAAATCACTACCTTTCAGTCTGGATGCTTCCTGGTAGCCAGGAGATCTTAGCAACCACTGCATAAAAACAGGACCAGTATCATAAGTCATCATTTTGAGCTGGGAAGCCTGTCCTCTGGCAATGTTGGATCCTAGCAGAGAAATGCAACCTAACACAAGCAGATATAGGCTGAATCAAGAGAAAGCTCTTGGCAGCAATTGCAATTTCCTTTTAAGACCACTTTTGTACAGAAATTTAATACTTGTAACAGGATTGGAACAGAGGTAGAACTTGAGGTCTTCACTGAGATCAAGGCCCAATTTTGCTGACCATACAGTTTCACTTTCTCTGGAGCTCAAATCCCTTATATACTGTAATCCATGGGTGTCTCCTACTTGTCTGCAGAAAGACGGTTTTATGTGTGCTGGATCCTTGCACTGCTTTTGGCTCTTGTCCCTCCTGCAAAGTTTTAGAATAACGGCACTCTGTATTAGAAAATTTAAAACTTGACCTGATTTCAGAAAAAAAATATCCCAAACTTAAATACTCTCTGTGAAATTCAAAGTGGAAAAACATTTTTCTCAATGTAAATAAGATATTTTTATGCAATGAAACATAACCTTGTCGTTAAGAATCCTTGTCGGATTCTAAGATAATTATTTCTTCTATTCCTCTCTTTGAATTCCATTGTCTTTCATTTAAATTCATCATTTATTAACTTTTCCTTTTTTCATTTTTTGGTTTTGTTTTGTTAGGTTTTTTCAAAAAGCAAGCAAACTAATGAACAAACAAAAATCCAAAGAAAGTACAACAAAAAGAATATAAATCAGGCAAATGAAAGTTTGCTAAGGACAGCAGGGGACATTTAACTAATTTTGAAGTACCTTGGTTCTTGTTAATAGATTCCTCTTCATGTTCCTATGGGAAAAATTACCTTCAGCTATTTTATTAATAAATTAAATGGAACTAAATGAAATAAAATAAATGCAATTTTAAGGAAAATAAAACCCAATTTATAGTTTAAATAAATAAATACATCCAAGGAAATCTCTGCTTTTAATGATGGATTATATATACCAGAATAATATACCAAATGTGCTACATTTGTAGGCTTCCCAATACTCTTCAAATTCCATCTAAATTTAAATCAAAGGGTATCATAGAAAACCATAGAAAATAAACAACTAGGAATACTTTTATGAAAACTACTTTCTGACTTAGTAGCATGAAAAAATAAGTAAAAGATAAATAAGTAAAATGGACTATACAAAACTAAATTTGAAGGTTCTTTCTCTTTTCTTTTTTCCTTTCTTGTTTTTTTGAGTGAACTGTTACATTTGGTTCTAAAGTACAAGTTAGTTGTCATATACTTGCAAGAAGAGTTCAAGCCGTGGAGAGCAATTTCCTTGGAGTTGCTTTCCTTTCAACCAAAAAACTCAGTGACTAGAACAGCTTCAATTCATTCATTCTTTTGACAACATTTGAGCAATACAGCTCATCTCTTAAAAGAATGCTTCAATATTTTTATCTCCTGGACAGGTGAAGGAATATTCCTCTAACTCTTCTATTCTTTTTTTTTTTTTTTTTTTTTTTTTTTTTTTTTTTTTTTTTCTTGTTTTTTTTTTTTTTTTTTTTTTGTACAAACAAATAAAATTCAGTTGTCCCACAGAACCACAAATTTTAAAATTCCTCTCTCTCATGCGTGTTTTAAAAATGCAGAATCTGACTAGTTCCAAGAGGAAGAAGGATTAAGGAAAATTTTCTTCTAAAAACCTTGCTATTGGCATGGTTAACAAGAGTCATAGTATCAAAGTTATTTACACAGGAAAAAAACTTTAAGATGATCTAGTCCAACTGTTAGCTCAACACTGCCAACCTCTCCCCTAAACCCCATTCCCAAGTGTCACGTCTACAAGTCTTAAACCCTTCCAGGGATGGTAACTCGATCATTCCCCTGGGCAACTTGTTCTAATGTCTCACAACATTTTCTGGAAATTTAGTTTTTTGTTTTTTTTCTCTTTTGATGTCCTTAAACATCTCTTCAGCTAGTCCCCTAAATTAAATTTAAATTGAATTTTTCATTTTGTTTCAAACTTTGACCAGGAATTCTTACCAGCAATCATGACCAACAATCCTCACCTCTATCATAACATCTTTTTGTTACCTTTCCATTGGAAAACAAGCATCCAAACCATTCATCCTTTTTCATGTTAAAAAACAAACAAACAAACAAACAAAAACAAACAAAAAAAGAACCCCCAAAAACCAATAAAATCTTTGTCTGCTCTTAGATTTGCTGTAATTACCCTACTGATTTTCCCACACCAGCACTAACATTCTTCAGCTACTCATTGAGTCTGTATATTTCTGTTTGTGACAACTAGGCAAGAAGTAACAATTCACATCTTCTGATTATGATGCCTAAAGCTTATATTTCACTCCTCCACTTCCCTCTGTTTTTTTTTTTTTTTTCTCCACCCTTCCTTCCCCTATTTCTCTCTCCCCTTCATTTCTCTTCCTCAGAGACAAAACCTTTTACATTATTCAGGTCTCCATTACATGCTACATTTTTGTTTTGTTTGTACGTGGGACTTTGAAGATCTGTAGTTCTTTTCAACATTCAAGGTCATTGGACCCCTTACTCATATGCAGTCTATGCTACTTGAATTAGTATTACCCTTCAAAGAACACTATTTCACAGCGACAGCAGTCACTATGTAATGAGCTTTGTTAAAGCTGTTAATGCCAAAATGCCTTTTTGTCTTCACATGCTTTCTGTCTTTGCAACCAAAAGAAATGTTTGATTGGAAAATTGCCATGTTGTCAGCAATTAATTTTGTATTTCCTTATGAAAACAAGATTTAAACACAGTTTTGGAGATCTTTTGTTGCTAATGTTGTTGTGATTTCTCCTCGTAATGAATAGAACAAGGAGTCTGATGTGATAGCTGCCACATTGTGGCGTAAATGGGAGAAAATATGAATATCTAAAATTTTAAGCTCAAAAATATGCTAAAGGTTCAGAATACTTAAAAAGAAGAGAATCCATATTAATGAAATATTTAAGGTGGTCTTCCAAGTGATGTAATTTTTTTTTCCACGTAAACCCCAACAAAGACTTTCTAGTAGCATTTCTGCATGCAATCATAATGCAATATTAACTTATACACTGGAAATAGATGGAATTATGATGGAATATCATTCCAGGTATTGAAAAAGACATATTTACAAGCAATGAATTTTCCTCCCCTCCCCTCTCCCCCTCTCCTCTCCCCCTCTCCCCTCCCATTCCTTTGCCCTTTCCTCCTCTCTTTTTCCTGTTCCTGCTTCCCCCTTCATCCTCCCTCTTCCCTCTTCCCCTTACTCCCTTACTTCTTATCCTGAAGCAGTAGGGTTTAAATCAAAGTTTAGTCAGTAATTATATACTTGAATTCCTTTCAGACTCTTAGGTAAATACCATCTGGTCCTGATGATTTGTTACTTTTTATCGATATGTCTAAAATCTCCTCTGCTGACACTTCATTTTAAGACTGACATTCAAACACTGAGAAACAACCAAATTTCCCATCTTTGCGGGGAACATGGATATGAAGAATTCATTTTTCTTTTCTGCTATGACATTATCTTCCTTGTATGATTCTTTTACATCTTGGTCATTTGTAAATCCCATAAACTCTATGGCAAGTTTCTTGCTTTTGATGGATATGAAAAACTTTTTATTATTACTTCTTTTATTTTAGAAACTTCAGCAGCTTGTTTTTCACACTAATCTTTTCATCCCATTTTTATTAAGTTTTAACATTCGACTTGTCCGCAGTGAAGCCTTTTTGCTATTTTCATTGAGTGCACATGCCTTCCACTTTTGAAAGATATTGATTTATTTCTAAACTAAACTGGAGGGGGTTACTTTGCTTTGAAGGATGACACAAATGAAAAAATATGGGGAAAACAGGAAAAAAAAAGAAGGGCTGTTTACTTCAAGGAATGAATTTCAGAGGATAAAAAAAAAATAAGGAAATAAGAAATAAAGGAGATTAATCATATAGTTAAATTTACACTATATGTAATGTCAGGTTATAAAGCAATTTTTTTTTATTGTTCAACCTCAGTATTTGCAGCAGCTGCTCCTTAGAGAAAGGACATTGTACATGCTGTTCTCTCAGCCACAACACTATTTCCTGAAGCATTCCTGATGGCAGATTGAACAGCCCACCTTCAAATGGCAGTACAAAGGTGTGTCTTGGATACTTTACAGCATTTGTACTTTATAGTCTGGTTGTGTTATTCCAATATTTTCAATAGCTCAGAGGTCCTAAAAGGGTACAGCCAGACCATCCAGCCATCAGAACTAAATTTCACAACAGTCTGTAGCCTGCAATTCAAAGCTGTCAGTTTTTAAGTCCATTTGGAAAGGCCTCTGATTTTTTAAACCTTATACAACCATTCCCTGTCAATTGAGAGGAAACAGGTCTGTAAGTAGAAATGAATAAATGATTAGAGGGTATCCCTAAAGACTGAATAGAAACCTGATAATTTTATATGTTGAATTCAATTCAGAGGTACAGCTTTCTAATACTGACAGCTATTGTCTGTTTATTTAGCATTTGGGTGGTGCCTGGTTTGGGGCTTTTTTTTTTTTTTTTTTTTTTTTTTTTTTTTTTTTTGTGTTAAAGTGTTGTTTTCCACAGCAATATTTAAAACAGTGTCATAAAACTTTACAGTACATGCTAGCTTTGTTTTAGAACTTATTTATGCTGCAAATCAAACTAGAAGTAAAAGCATAAACAACAGTTACATATAAAAGTAGATGAAGACTTTTTCTGACATAGGGTTCTAAAGGCAGGCACCAAAATGGCATAACTAAGTCCAATACCACGTTTCTGGAGGGTTAAGCATCTGTGACTCCTTGTTATATATGACCCAAACTGGGAATGCCAAGCGATTACTCAGAAAATCCATTCTCTTTCTGTTAATACTTACTAAGTGTTCCAACTGTGCAACTTGTTTTTTGAAACATTAGGGAGAGATGCTAACGCAACCATTTGGTATGCCAAAATTCAAAACCATTTTTACAGCAATTCTATTTAAATAATAATAATAAAAAAATTCTCTATCTATCTTTGCTAATGAATATCATTGATTTGATGTCCTTACTTTACCAACCCTTTAACTCCCCACAAGATATTTGCCTCATTTTTCTAATGGGAATGTTGCACTGCTCCTGTGAACCTCACTAAAAACCATACATTCCTGCTTTTGCTGAACTATTTTCTGGACCTAGAATATAATGTTCTCCCTGTATAATTGAATGTGTGTCTGGGAATGTGAGTGGGAAATGGGAGACCTGCTTGAGCAGTGGAGGATGCACTGTCCTTGAAAGTACCTGTCCTTGATCACAATTATATCCTTTCTATAGGGGAAAAAAGTTTGAACTTGGAACTTTTGGGGCAGTTAACATACCTTGCCAATACAACCTATTTCAGTTTTAAATTTCTGGTGGTAAAAACAGACTACTATCCACGCTTATATAAATTCTATCATCATGGATGCTTTAGTGATTTTTCTAATAAAAAGATAAATAATAAGATCAGGAAATTTCTTTTTCTGAGGAAATAAAAGATATCTCACTTTTAATATTTTTGTAATGAATCAGAATGAAAAATTTAAAAAATCCATGGAATGTAATATTAAAAAAAAAAATTTCTTTAGAACGAAACATTTCTTTAATCACTTTTTGACTGAGCTTTTTTTGTACTAAATCTGAAACGCAGTTTCTTGTTGTTTCTCTTTACATATTGAAATCTGACCCTTCCAGGTAACTGACACTGATTCTGCTCAATTCTATGTAAATCCTCTAGCACATTATGTTTCCATATTGTACCAAATGATATGCAGTTGCTGAAAAATTGTGTCACTTGAAGCTTCAACTCATTATGAACAGCATAACTTATTCATTTATAAGAGAGCATAGGATAATCAGAGTTATGCTTTCCAGGATGCTGTGAAGCACCAAAAAAAAGAATCTTTTAGCAAAAAATATAACCCAAATCAGCAGGACAAGTGTAAAATGTCACCTTCAACTGCCTGGTACTCTGCATTCCAGTGATCTCTATGGTTTGTCAAAACTTCTGCTGAAGCCTTCAGAATCTATAGCATATTTCTTATGGCAGCTCTTCAAAGAGGTGAGGCAAATTCCTACATATTTTCATAGAAAGCATGTATTGTGTTCAACAACAAGTGAAATAAACCATACACAGAACCTAAAATTCTGAAAGAAAGAAAGAATGTTCTGGTAGCTGATTAGTTCTTGAACTTTATTTATGCTGTTGTATTTAAATAAGTCTATGTGGTGACATGATATGGACAATCTGGATGTATCAACAACTGATATTACTACCAGTAAGAAGATGAAAGCAGTTTCAAGTTCGGGAGATGGACTAGAAAAAAATATTTTCATTATAAATCTCTCTAGTTTACTGCCAAGCCTAAGTGAATTAACCACACAGGTGTGGTGCAAAACTGCTGTACATTCCAGGACTCCTTATTCCCAGGTTTGTGCCTGAATAACACAACTCTTTCTCCTATTCCTGGCATTGACTGTTGCTCCTGTAATTGCCTTCACTGTTATGAGTCTTTTTTTTCCCTTTCCCTATAAAAGAAATTACAGCTTGTCTCTGTAGAAGATAAAACCTGAGTAACTGCTGTACCAAAGAAATGCAGCAGGTTTTGCAATAATGTGAAGAAGGGAAGATATGCGACTTGTGGGCAATTAAATACATTCGACACACAGGCCTATCGGAGAGCCACTTATTTTTAACTCCTTTTAGTTATTTTTCCACTAAAAAAGGGGTTTAGCCCCCCGGCTTCTCTCTGAAGAAACTTTGAGACCAGCCATGACAGGACTCATGTTGTTAAGCCTGCTGGGTAGCACCAGTACAAAACATGATGACAGAGTCACCCACAGAGAGAACCGTCTTATTCATCTCCATGCTGGCAAACTGATGCACTCCTAGCAGTAGTAGTTTTCCCTGTAATCATTTTTATTATTATTTATAACAAATTACATGTCAAGGGCACAATGGCAGATTGGTGTATCCCATTAATTTTTTGTATGAGGGGTGGAGGGAATAAAAGGTTATTACTGTTACTAGAAATACATTGACAATTTATTTTACCTGTGAACTGAGAAGTTATTTGCATTAAAACTTTTATGAGACAGAACAGGAAAGAGACAGACTCAGACAGACTTAAGAGATGGAAGAAGAAAAAAAAGGGAAGTGGGAGACTGAGGCTTGGAGAAGAAACAGATTTGGGTATGAGTTGAAATGATATCTTTAGTTACAGCATATTTACTAAGACAAAGTTTTCTAGTTTTTCTAGGAAAAAAACACTACTAAATGTATATTTTCCAAGAGATCTGCTGATGAACATTTAGTTCAAGATAGTCTATTGATGACAGCAGTAGATGTCATCTATTTTTTAAGAGGATGATGTAGCACTCTCTGCAAGAAGATGTTGTAGGTTGTTGTTTTCAAGCTTTATACAAGACTTAGTGAGATTCTAACTCTTGGAAGGAATGTTTCCTAAACAAAGAGAAGGGGAGGCAGAGGTAGTTCAGAACAAGTTTAAGCATCACAATGAGTTTAATAAGCAACTGAGTGCAAGAGAAGAGAAATGTGAAAACATTTGTGAAAGAAGTAGGGAGAAGAAGAATGAAAGCTTGAACTCTGTGGCCTATGTTCACACAAGATGATTGTAATTGTCCTTTTTGGCCTTAAAAATCCATGAATCTATGAATGAATGAATGAATCTATGATTCTGGGACAAAAGCTAAGTGAGGGTTCAAAGATTGCAGGTCCAAAGTCAAACTCATCAGTGAAGACTTATGAAAAGACATGATTGATGACAAACCTTGTCCTTAGATTGTACGTGAGGCTACTGCTTTTTAAAAGTGACACTTGTCACTTTTCCATCTCAGCAGGAAGAGAAGAAAAACATATATATAATCTTTGTCAACATCAATTTTTCTTTCAGGTTTATTGCAATCATAAACTGTACTGCACAATGAAAAAATACAGTGTCACCTTGGGTCCATCAAACTTGACACTAAAAGGTTAAATGGATTTCTTAGCTTAGCTGGATCCAAAGAGGAAGAGTACCCACAGAATACATGCTGCACAGGTTAATACTGTCCTTTCTTCTCTTTTTCTTGCAATTGCAGACAAAGTTTACAGACAAACAATGGACATTGCATTCAGCTCAGCAGCCCAAAGGTAATTGTATCAATAAGTTCCAAAGATTTGAAGGTTCTTTCAGTGGGTTATTGCAGCACTAGGCATTATGGATCCAAAGAGATATACAGATTGGAAGTTGGTGCATATGAGGTGGCAAGCTAGTCAGCTGTATTATTTGCACCAAATTGGGTGGAGTTGTCCTCACTGAGCCTTCTTTTAACCTGCTAGACTAAGCATTTCCTTTTTCCTCTTCATGTTCAAACCCAGTCTTATTACATCTCTTTCTCTTTTTCACCTTTATCACTCCCTTGGCAGTGCTGCTACACTTGACTGTTCTTTTAAAAATCTGCAACTGCACAGATTTAAGACAGGAAGAGTGAGACGAGAATGGAATGGGCTGTTTATGTCTGTATTGGAACTAGTGAGAAACTTTACAATTTTTTGTTTGGTTTTCTTTATAAATTAAAAAAAAAAACAAAACAAAACAAAAAAAAAAAACGAACAAAAAACCCCACAAAATAAAAAAAAAAAAAAAAAAAAAAAGGAAAAGTCTGAATGCTCCTGGTATTAAGACACAGAATATCTTGCATTCTGCTGTCCCTGCTATTTTCTGAAGGGAAATCAGCCAGATTTATACTGGCTTGGAGAAAGTAGATACTGGAAAAAATTCTACTGAATGGAAAGGCAGAATCTATTAATAATAATAATAATAATAATAATAATAATAATAAAGAAAATTTTTTTTTCCCTGATTAAATAACCAAAGTGCCCAGTTGCTTGTTTAAAGTATTTTAGAGATAATAGAGAGAAAACACTAATAGAACCTTGAAAGTATGTAGCTGGTGAGTTTGCATTTAATTTAATCTTGTACTGCATAGAAAGAAAAATGGGGGAAAAAAAACCCTCTGCAATTAGGATATTGGTTCCCATGACATTTGTGAGCTCGAGTCTGAGATCTGTACTAGGATCTATATGCACCTCAATTCACCTTTTGAAAGGTCAGGTATTCTATGAAAACTAAACACCTAAAGTGCATATGCCACTCCACTCCTGCATATGACTGGTTATGAATCTGAAAGATGGATGGAACAAAGGGTTTGCAGGATTTGCATGTTCTCTCAGAGCTGGGCCACATAAGAAGCAGTCAAAAGCAAAAATTACCTCTGCTTCTGCCTCTGTATAGGGGGCATGAAAATTAAGCACTGAAAACATAACAAACAAATTCCCTGCCTTTAGCAGTAGTGTCTCCTTTACTTTGTTCAACAGTAAAGGAATAGCTGATTTACTGATGTTAAAGAAAAAGTGAGTAAAAATTTACACCAGACAAACTTTAAGTAAGGAATTCAGAGGATAAGAAATGTTAAAAAAACACATCCCTAAAATTAAGTTTTGTGACAAAACTAGCTAGATGTTAATGCTCATCTCAAACTTTGTACTACAGAATTAAAAAAAAAAAAAAAATAACAGGAACATCAAAAAGCCAGCCACTGAGATGCCAGTGCTTGTTGTCATTTGTATTCAAAAGAGGTTTTAAAACTGAGTTTGTGTTTTGGTATTAAAACATTGAATTTTGTCCTTTTTTAGTTTAAATGCTATGCATATTAAAAATAGCAACACTCTTCTTTCTTGCCTAGTATGGGAAATCTTTGGCATTTGTGAAAAACCTGGGAACAGCTTCATCCAGGTATTCCTCTTTCAGAAGTCTGAAATCTTACCAAGTGCCCTACCTTAGTCATCCTCTTACTCCTGGACTTTTAGGTCAGAGGAAGATACTGTCTTAAAGAAAAAAGTTTCAATATATTCTGCTTAATTGGAATAATGCCTACAACAAGGCAAGAATTTGTAATTTTTCTTACAGTTGGTTAGTTTTTCTTAAGTATTTGTCTTTTGCAAATGGCTCTGCTTTTTCAGCTCCTAAAAACAATCCCTTAATTCATTTTCTGGTAACCCCCTTAGGAGTCTGTGAAAGATGGGGAGCCTGGAGGACTAATAGCCCAGGATCTGACCTGCAGCAGGCACTGTTTATCAAAGAACTGCAGAAATCTGTCCCACAACTCACCAGGTGGGTGGTGTTGGCTGGCACCAGCAGCAGGGCAGGGGTGGTGACTACACCGAGGCAGCGAGCGTGTCGATGTGCGTTTATGCTAATGTGTGTGCTCGTGTGTGCAGACGGATATGTCGTGAAGTTCTGGTAGCAACTGAAGTGTGATTTCACTTTGACTATTTGCAATGTTGATTTTTGCAGTGTTGGTTCTCTGTACTAAGCAACATGGAAAACTTAAGCTGCAGAGGTTTATTTAGCAAGGCGGCGAGACTGAAAGTGAACAAGGAGCTTCACGATTTTGACATATAATTCTTCAGATATGATCAAAGAACTCGATTTACTGGAAGTTCTACTAAGTGTCAGGAAAAACAATTTAAAGAATTGGTGCTGTCGACAGGATGACACTTTCATTTTGAGGCAACTTTCAAGGTTTTGAAACTTGCTGTTTTTCCACTTAGGAAAAAGTGTTGGAACATATATTTTCCTAATGAACGAGTTGGAGTTTTGTTTCATGTCAAAAAGAACTTAAGCACCCATCACTCTCTTTCAAAAGAAAAAAAAAGAGGCGGGTTTAATTAAAAAATAAAATTTATTATGAACAAAACTTTATAGCAACCAATGCACTTTTATGTAATTCTCCTGTTTTAACAAAATAGCATAGTGTGGTACAATTTAACTTAAATATGTATATTCTGACCAGCAACAATTAACATCTCTGCTCTTAAGAATACTAAAAAAAAATCTTCCTTTTAGGGACAGCATTACAGGGAACAATTAGATAACCATCTGAGGGAAGAAGTTATACAGCTGAAGTGAATGTTTTAGTGTCTCAGATTAGTTGGCATCCCTTGGGGAGACTCTGTTCTGCAAATACAGAGTCACAATTCTTGTCACAAGTGTGTGCTGAAGCTTGTAATAGGTTTCTTCTGAACCTTTCACACTTCTGCTTTCCACAGAAGGTTCATTTACCTTTTCAAAGCAGAACAGAGCTGTTTTTAGATTGTCTTGATTCCAATAGATGCTGAAGTCCCTTGAGCCTAAATTGGGATGCCTTCGTCTAAGCAAATTTTTATCTGACTGGTTAGCAGAGAAAGGGAGAAAATGGCTTCAACTCTAAAAAGCTTCATTCTCTGTGTTTTGTAGTTCATTGACTGCACCTTTCAGGAATTTTTGCACCACTTGTCTTTCTCCTGTCCGTTTACTTATTGAAAATTTTGAACACCCTAAGTGGTTAACTGAAATCCAAACACTTTCTTAGTTTGGCAGTTAATAACTTTGTGTGTGTGAATAATTTGGTATAATATTGCTATTTAATTATTTTATTCACACAAGTATGCAAAGTTTACTATAACCACTCCAACTGCCCCTCTGTAATTTTCTCCCCCAGAGAACATGTCCATGGCTTGCTTCCCCAGTTTCTAAGGTTACAGCTTCAATCCTGGCTGGTCCTACAACATCCCACACATGTTTGGGTTTCTCCTGATTCTGCATCTGATCCCCACATCCTCAGACACATTCCCCACATTCCATTCAACACTGCCTCATTCAAATGCCGAGTTGCCAGTGGCACATACCTGGTTTACAATTCTGTGCAAATGGGGGAACACACATTAAGTTCGTTTACCACAATCTTTCTTGACTCAGCTGATACATGTGGAGTCCGTTTGTTATCAGATTGAAACTTAAATGGGCTGCTGACATGTTGAAAAAAATTCTAGAATACTGCAATGCAATGCAATGCAATTCAAGGTAATGATTTTAAATACCATGTGTTAGGGCTGTAAGGCACATGTGTTTTATGGCTGTTTCCAGTCAAACTTTAATTTAGGACTGCATGACAATGTGGGATTCCTGGGAATATGGAGTAGTTCATAACCCTGGGAGGTATAGAGAAAACAGCAACAAGAACATGCGAAGGTGAGGGTGAATTTATGTAAACATTTTAGGAATGGTCTCTGTGACCTGTTCAGCCCTGTCTGAAGTTACAACCTTCTTGCCATAGGCAGGGACATCTTCCACTATCCCAGGTTGCTCCAAGCCCCACCAAGCTTGGTTTTTAACACTCCCATGGATGGGGCAACCACTGGTTCTCTGGGCAACTTCTGATAGTTCTTCACCAGCCTCACAGGGAAAAATTCCTTCTGTGGCTCCAAAATATGCTGGCAGCATGAATGGCTGCATTTTAAAAGCTGTGGGGGGAAGGGAGATAAAATCATACTTAATTTATTGAGCCTTTGTTGCATAATAAATAAACTTCCAGGAACATGAGCTGCACCAAAGTCAGATTTTGTGGTCAGACAGAGCTGCTGTTTCATCTGCAGGTCTCAGTCCCACAGCAGGGTCAGGAGGGGCCTGGGAGCCCTGGTGAGATGAGGACATTCTGGGCCACACAAGATGCTGGGAGCCCTGTAACTAGGGGCTGTCACCTGCATGGTGAGCACCTGAGTTGAAGCCCTCTGCCTCCTTGTGCAGAGGAGGAGAAACAAGAACCTGTATCACTGAGCTCTAAACCACCAGACTATGAGGTACTGCAGCCTGGGATTCTTGTGTTTGTTCTGTTGAAGCTGTTTCACTTTGTATGAATAATTAAATACTCATTGGGTTGGGGAGAGGCAGAGAAGTGATTCTGTACCTCACCAGATAATTGCAAGAGACGGCAAGTAAAATCTTGTGGTTTCTATTCGAAAACTGTTACTGAAATAAATTCTCCAGTGTTGATTTGTTGAGAAACTTGTTACACTCCCTGAAGTTTAAATATCTTTTGTTGGTGTGGGGATTTTTTTTTTTTTATTCCCAAATGTTGGTATTTAGAGAAAAAAATGTCCATAGAAAATTTAGATGTTGATAAAGAAAGGTAGGATTATTTCTATTCTAAAATTTAAAAAAAAACATAGCAAATTAAGAAGAAATGGAACACAGAATTAAAAAAAAATCTAAAAACAAAAATACCAAAAAGCCAAGCAAACAAAAACCAAACAAAATAAACCCCACCAAAAACAGAAACAAACCACAAATTCAAGATTTTTTCCCCTGGAAAGATTTACAGTTTAAGAGAGGTAAGCTTATAATTTATATGCATGAATAGATTGAATAGAGATATTTTTACATCTTTTTTTCCTGATAAATATTTGGAAATGAAATATTAAAAAAAAAAAAAAAAACAAAAAACAAAAAAAAAAAAAAAAAAAAAAAAAAACAAGAATTCACCCAAAAAAAAAAAAAAATCAAACCCAAAGCTAAAAAAAAACCCAAGTCAAAACAACAGTAAGCAAACAACAGAAACTTCCATTTGAAAACCATTGCACAGGCAAGTACAATTTGAAACTAAAATGTAATCATATATTCACAGAGACTTTTATAGTTTTGTATTTTGCATTTTGCCACTGTCTTGAATCCTCTGAAGTAACTTGAGTAAATATATGCCTCAACTCAGGCAAGCTGCAAGGCTCACATTTAAGTCTCTTCTTCAGTTACACAGATATAACTTAGAGCATTTTCTTAATCAGATGGACTTAAAATGATTGAAACACACAAATAGATTTCAATACTTTCTTGACTGAATATAGAAAAAAAGGATAAAAATTTCTGTTGCTACCAGGATCTGACCTTTCCTAGATTTTGATGCAAACTGAATTAGCAATCTTGATGGCATTCTCCACAAGATAATCTTGTTTGGAGTCCTTCTGTTTCACATTATCTCTGTTTTTCTTAGAGCCAGAATTTATTGCAATAGATTAGACCAATGTAAAATTTGATGTGCATCTTATTGGCAGGAGCAGTGTGCAAGAGTCACTATCCATAAACTTCTGTAGAGTTACCAGCCCTCAATGCTTCAGATAGAGGCAGCACGATAGAGAACTTTACTCCAAAAGTGTGCAGTATTTCACTATTATAACTCCATCATGGTCAATTAGCCAGACATGTTCCTGACTTTTATCTTCAAAAATGATGCTTCTTGATTATTTATGTTTCCAAAAGCTATTATTGAGTAATTCAGTGTAGTGAAGGACTTCAATATGCTCTACCATTGTGACTGTAAATCCAGGTGTTAATACTCCCAGGTGGCTCATCATCTCACTGCAGATACCTAATAAAGTTGCCATTAGCTGGCAGTATACACTGAAAAAAAAAGCTATACAGCCAGCTGATCTTCTCATTAAACAAAGGGCTACTAAGGAATGCCAGGAAATTATCTGAGTTGTCCGAGTCTTTAAAAAGAGAAAGTGAAAAACTAAGGAAAGCTTATTTTTACAGATTGCTTCAAGGAACACAGCTGGAAGCCATAACCAACAACAGCTGGAAGACAGAGACCCCATGGCTTGTAGAATGAGGGCAGATCACAGCCACTGTAGTCAGCCTGGGGTGGAAGCCAGGTATTAGTTTTCCAATCTTGCTTCTGACAGTAACTTTAAAAATCATCTGATTCTGATAAATTCAATGTAATTTGACTTATCTCATCTCCTGAAAAGATATAGACCTGAAAGGCTCACCATCTTTGACTGAGAGAGGAAATTTGGGGAAAATGGATAAAAATATTACTAAGGAAATTGTTGATGACTTTTTTGCTTTCTAGTTAAAAAACATATGTTAGATTTAATATCGTTATAGTGATAACATCTTAGGATGTAATAATCTTGTTCATATCAGGTGCAGGATAGATCTAGTTCTACTGAGGAAAAAATATCCGCAAAAGGTTTTTTCTACTGGAATATGCTCACATGCAGAGACTTTTTCTGGACATAAATATAAAGTTTTAGGGGTTTTCATTCTTTTTTAAAGCAGTCAAAACATAAATTGTCCAAACCTTGTGTTGTGCTGGCTTTCAAGGACAGTGATCTCAGGGGAAACTCAAGATGCTTCCAAATTCCTGGGTTAGAATGTCTGTCCTGTGTACCACCTGGAAGAACTCTAGATATTCGGGTTTTTTGCCAAAACATTCTATTTTCCCAGCAAAAACAACTTGGTCGTGAAACTCAGGTGGCAACAGGGGTGAACGCTGAACAGGTGAAAATCTGGATGGGCACTGAGCTGCAAGTCAAAAGCTACTGGCAAATGTGTGTCTTTTAGAGAATTACTTCTTAGTCTGTCCCAACTTTATCCAAGTTCTCAAGGGCTGCGCGAGCCATGAGAGTGTCAGCGTACACACAGCATAATCACATTTCTGGGTTTATTTGCTGGTGGGTTTTTTTCCCCTCTATTTATGTTTTTCTGTACTCTTTTCCATTACCTGCCATGATCAGGTATGCAAGGTCAAGCCCTCAGAAGAGATAAAATGACAGAATTACAGTTATTATGCCATCCAAGTGCACTGTCAGTTGCTACCATGTGTATGAAGATAGACTCCTGAACACACTAATTTAACTGAAAACTCTTGTTTTCAGTGTTCATACTCTTCTTCGCTGCATAAAAGGGATGGTGCTCTGGAGGTTATGTCTTAACAGTGGGGATATCCATATGCATAAACACATCTCCTCAAATAAAAACCCAGAAAAATTCTTCATCTTCTAGGGTCAAAGCATGTGAAACCTGGCACAGTGAAATGCTTTGTTTGTGTGGTTTTATAGCGATCAATAGAAGTAAAGGGACTATTGCAGAGCTCATGCATCCAAAATTTTTCTCTCCCTATCATTGCCAAAGCAGCACAAAGCAAGCAAGCAGATAATCCTCACTGATCAAATGTAGTGAACTGAAATATTAGTAACAAAGATTTTAATATGCCTCTACCTGCCTGTAGCTTTTGACAGAGCAGTCAACAAGAACAACAACAAAAAATAACTGGGAGTTTCGGAATATTCTTCTTTAAAACATTGAAAGTAAAGATTAAAATAAAAATGTAAAGGAGTAAGCATCTGAGGCAAACTTTTCCCTGCATTAAAAACTCCTGGGCTCCAAACCTGTTTATTCTAGATGCACAGCTGGTAGCCATTGCAACAACTGTAATTCTGTAATATTCTCCCATGTAGGCTGTTGCAGCTTGTCTGGTTTGTGTCCCCTGTTGTGTCTTAGCCTCTTTTTACTGTTTTGCTGTTTATCCTAAGGAAAAGTAAACAGAGAAAATACATTATTTTCTGTATATTTATGCCTGTTGCAGTAACAGATATGCACTGTAGACACAGACATTTGGGACTGTAAGGATGGCTAATATAATATATTAAAGACTAATTTTTATGATTAAATAAATTTTGGTTTTGTTAATGAGATCTCCATAAATTTATAAGATTAATTTATAAATATTAATTTTAAAAACTATGCTTGACAATTATATACATATAAATAAAAAGTTATATACATACAGAGTTGGTGTTTTGAGGGAAGGACAGACCTCATATAAGAAACACAGATTGAAAAGGTTGTGTTAATAACTCTGTGCTTTATAGAAAAACGGAAGGAACCAATTGTGGTTTCCTTGGCAAAACCATTGATGGTCATACACCAGCCAACAACTATAAAATCCAAGAAACTCCCCAAACATTATGATGTAAAGAATACAGAAACATTAAATCTGAAGAATTCTTCATTTTTAAAAAATTCTTATAGTTCATTTGGGCTTTCAAAATGACAAACTATTGCTTTGAAGCCTTTTGGTATACACACATATTAGAGCTGATCAGGAAAAAAAAAAAAAAAACCTCCCCATCTTAATGTTTTGGTATTCTAATTTTTGACATTTATTTTCATTCCAAACTGAGACAGAGCTGAAATCACTGAAAACTTAGGGAAAAAAATAGTTTGGGGGTCTTTTGGGCTTGTTTTTTAGAAACCAATTTAGAGTAGCGCCCTGAGAAAATAATTTCTAAATTTGTACAAGATACAAACCCAGCAAGTAAAACTGTTTTTGACATTTGAGCCTGTCCAACTGTGATGTGCCAAATTGCAGTTTATTTTGAAATAACTGTCCATTTTACATGCAATTTGAAGTCAAGTTAATACTTTCAAATGAAACATTTTATTGTGGCTCTCAACATGTGGCGCTTGTTCAGTTTGTAACGTCATTTGGAAAAAAACAAAAAAGAAATTGTCAAAATCATGACACATTTGGCTAAAATACATTTGCTAGTTGCAAATTATTTCTTTTGAAAGGAGATTGTTCCTACTTGTATGCTTCTGGGGTCTGCTTTTTGGGCTGCATTTTCATGCTAGCACACCCACTGAGGGAAGATGTAGTTTTTTAAGTAATCCAGGAAAAAAATTCAGGAAGAAAAGTAACACTCCCTGCACTTCTCACAGCTCTTACCTGAGGATTATGAAAAGTTGGGAGAGGCCTCTTTGGGCTGACAGATCTAACAACCTCATCATCCTCCCACCTCCCAGATACAGAACACAA
>NC_071570.1:5688418-5726248 GCF_026979565.1 Vidua chalybeata | reverse complement strand
TTTCCTTTTTTTCCTTTCTTTTCTTTCTTTTCTTTCTTTTCTTTCTTTCTTTTCCTGGATGTATTCCTCAGCTATCAGACCTTATATCTTTACCTCCTCTGAACTCTCCAAGGTTCCTTTCCTTGGATTTGGATTTGTCTCTATTCAGTCTGCTAAATCTACAGATGGTTGTTTAGAAGACATAAGATAAAATGCAAGGAGCAGATATTTTCATTTTCACCACCTCTTTCCAGTCTACTTCACTTTGCAGATGGCCTGTAGCATAAAACATTTTAGTTTTCCAAACCCTTTAAATAATGCACTGGTATGCAGCTATGCTTATGACATAAAATTTTGCATATGGAGTCACCTGTAGTACATATGTGGTCTAAATTTACCTCCAACAGAATTTGTTTTGTAAATTAAAGTCTATTCAAACCCTGAATGAGACACAGAGGAACTCCTTCTTCACCTAACCTGTCAAAAGTTTCATGTATCTTTGTCTTAAAACATTGATAATAATGAGTGTCCTTGTCTGAATCAGGACACCAACATTGTTGTTTCTGAAATAAGGATCACTTTTACAAAGAAATCTCACTTGGCTCTGAAAATCTGACAGTAGATAACAGTGATCCTTTCCTTTCCCATCCACCTCTCCACAATGATATTTAAATTATGCTACTGCTAGAACATGAACAATCAGGGTTTGAATCATTCAAGGAAGCTTGTTAAATGAGTCCTTCATTCCCCAGCGTTTGCTGGGGAAGGATTGATTTGTTTTGGGCATTTTTGTCCAGTTAGTTTGTTCAGCAGGAACTAGAAACCTAATTTTCTCCTATTTTCTTTTCCAGGCTTTTGCATTTCACTTCTTTTATAATCATCCCTAAATATATTGGTACATTTCAGAAAAACACTCAGCTTTTGGAAACTTATGAAACCATAGAAAACAAGGTCATGTTTTCTATGTGTAGTAGAAAGGTTTTGAAGAGACTGTGTTTTATTCACCAGTATCCTTGAGGCCCACACACTAGTTCAGAGTTTCCTCACAGACATTAGAGTGACCATAGCATACTATACTAAAACTTCATCTATCTTGGTATCCAGCCTAACTGCATTAGTTCTGATGGAAGTACAAGGACCAAATCTGTACATTACAAAACTTCCCTGATATGCGCTGCACCTTTCAACAACCTGCACATCAAGATTTTCCTTAGATGAAGGTGGTTCTTTTTTTTTTTTTTTTTTTCCCTTGGAGTTATGCAACTTGAGACATCTCTGCCCATCATCCTGTGCAAATCAGAAGTAAAATGTTGTCATTTTGATCAGGTTGCATTTTGCACTAATTCAAATGACAACCTCAGAGGTAAGTAAATGACAAAAGAGGCACTCAGTCTGAATATGTTCATTGCTGTGATTACACTTCTGCTAAGCATACAGAATAATGGAATCATTGAGGTAGGAAAAGAACTCTAAGATCAAGTCCAACCATTCACCCAACATCGTGAATTTACCATTTAGCAATATTCTCAAGTGCTGCATTTTCCTGTTTTTTGAACACTTCTGGGTAATGACGATTCCAATGCATCCATGTGATAAAAATGTTTCTTAAAATCCAACTTGAAGCTGCTCTGGCACAGATTGCGGTTCTGTCCTCTTGTCCTGTCCCTTGTTCCCTGGGAGCAGAGCCCAACCCCCCCTGGCTGTCCCCTCCTGTCACGGAGTTGTGCAGAGCCAGAAGGTCCCCCCAAACCTCCTTTTCTCCAGGCTGAGCCCCTTTCCCAGCTCCCTCAGTCACTCTTCATCAGACTGGTGTTCCAGAGACTCCGCCTCCATTACCCTTCTCTGATAAGCTCCAGCACCTCTGTGTCTCTCTTGTTGTGAGGGGCCCAAAATTGAAGACCATATTCAAAGTGCAGCCTTATCAGTCTTACAAACACTTCTGTGTTACAGAAAATTTTGGAAGGCAGGGGAGTATATAGCAGAAGGTGTATTTTTTTTATTATTTCTACCTTTAAATGCAAAGTGTAGTTTAAGATCTTTGGTCTAGCAGGAATTTCCTGTGTGCAAGCCAGAGACAATATTTGTAATACTTCTGTTTATCTGTGCTTCTCCCAGCAGACCTGTTTGTAAGTCTGCTTCTGTGAACATATCTTTGTGTATATCAGTCCATTTCTTTTCCTGCTGCCTCTCTCTCTTTCTTTTGTTATGTATGTGCTGTCTCCTTCCCAAATCCCTTATGCTTATTTTCCAGACGCATTTATTTATGTTCCCTCACTAATTGAAAATCTCATATTTGAAGTTATTATTCTGATTGATGTCTGTCATTTTGATCAAGCAGTTGCTCACAGATGCTTTGTTAGAACAATTTTGCTTGTTAGTTTATCACCATCCATCTCCCTGCTGACCTTCTGTGATGTTAGGTAGCAAAACCATTAAATATCTCCTGCAAACAGACAGGCAATTGGCCATCATCTCACAGGTTCATGGCTGTAGCTACAACAGCAAAGCCCTGGACATTCAGCTGTGTAGGCAGGTTCCATCTCTGGCTGTAATGGGGACTTCCTAGGCAGTGGAACAGGGGAAATTGCTTGTCATAATGTAGTAAGGTAATTGTTCCTCCTTACAGTTACATGCTTTGGACACCTAAGTAGGGAAGGTTGTGTATTCTACCATGGTTTTGCTCAATAGCTGGAAGTTCAACTCTTCAATCCAACATGAATTTTTATGTCTTATGAGAAAATAAATTTAACAAAAAACAGTAGAAAAATTAAAACATCTAGAATTAAGTCCACTAAAACCCTCAGATTCTCTTTTTTAAAGTTCAGATTTTCAAAGCTGCTGCACTGCAAACTCATGAGTATTTCTGACAGAGAAGTTCCCTTGGTATCTAAAGTTCTGCTCTGAGCATGCCAAGAACTCTGGTCTTGACAGAGTGAGATATCTATTTTATGTTTAAATCCTCCCGAGATTCACAAAACATGCCTGTCTCTGCCTGTCTTGTGTGAAGGACTTGCTCCCAGAGTTATACATTGATATGTATTAAGTATTTATTGAAGCAGGGACCAGAACCCATGCGTTCATCTCCCACATGACTACCCAACCCAACAGACAAAAGAATCTTGCTTATTCATTCTTTCTGTCTGGCCTGATGAATATTTCATTTTATCTTGCAAAGTGGAATAACATCAAGAAAGAGACTCTAAGGATATGTACCCAAGAATACCCAATAACACAATAGTTAGAATTATCTCCCAGGAAAGAAGGCACATGAATTCAAGACCTTGAGCCAGAGCAGTAAAACCATCCTTCTCCTCCACAATGCCGCTGTGTTGTAAAAGAAAACATTGCTTCCCACCACATAGTGCTTGCAAGTCTCTCTTATGGATATGTTTCAAGAACAACCTAAGACTCTATCAAGAATATGTGGGCTGAGTATTTTATGGGAACGTTCTTTCAAAGCCATGAAGGTCATTCATAGAACAACCATCAGTATTTCATACAAAATAGCCCTTGTAAAAAATGGTTAGAATTATGAAGGGGTGATTGAAGACAGATCTTTTTATTCCTGCTTTTAAAGCCCAGTCTTCTGAGTTAGTTTTCCCCCCTCAAAGAAATCCACAGAACTGGTGTTTGGGCTTACTTGTACTTAATAAGATTGCCTTGAATCCTTGCAGCAGAAAGGAAGTAAATTTGAGTCTCCTAGTTTTTGATCTTCTTAGAGCTTTCCTGCAGGCCATGTATCTAATTCACTCAACTTTCATTTATGAACAACATATTTTTAAGAGTGGGTTGTGGCTCTAAATCCTGAGTGAAGGGTAGAAGTCCCCTGTAACCCTAAGGAAAGTCCCTTAGGATTTCAGAAATACAAGTTCCCTCTTTCTCTCTTTCAAGTGGTCACTTTTGCCCAGAAATATGTGTATTAACTTTTGGGTAGTTCTCTTCATCTTAATGCTGCCATGGGTCTGCTTATGCAAGGTTATTTAGTTCACAGTCTCAAAGGAAACCCTGAGAGATGAAAAAGAAAAAAAATGGAGAAAGGCTAAAGGAAATAGCAAATGGGAACACAGTAGAAAAAGTGAAGGCATTAGGAATGAAAGATTCTTCTGGGAATACTGTTCAAAATACATCTTCACTGGTTTATAACATTTAGCTAATACTAATAAAGATACCAGATGTAATTTACCTGTAGTAAAGTTTTAAGGTTCTTACTTTAACTATGCATTACAGGGTAGAAACACATCTCTTAATTCATGGTGGGTTTTATGTTTTCTTGAAAGCCAAAGCTTTCTGGAAATGATAGGAGAGAAGCATTCCTTGTGTGGGGTTTTGTATTTCTCATCTGCATCCCACTTAGTAACATATATAGAGAAGTTCAGCTCTATATGGGATGTAGAATCCATGCATCCACTGTTGATGCAGGAAGCAAGAAGACTGTGCACATAACACCAGCAGGTAAGGTAAGTAAAAAAGTAGGTAAGTAGAAAGCACCAATATCTCCTTTCTCAAATCATGACTCCAGAGGCTTAGAGTTTTCTCTTGCAGAAATGGTGCAGCACAGTCGCATGTTTGCACTCATCCTCTGTGTTTCATCCAAAAATCCATCTCTGTTATTGTAACAGTAAGATCAGCTTGGCGTTTAAGTTCATGTTGACTGGTCTTTAACCATGTTGACTATAGTTTTTGAATATAGATTTTTTTTTTCTTTTAAAGGAATAAGAATAAATTAAAAAAAAATAAAATAAAAAGGTGGGCCAGATATCAAACAGGTAAGACAAGTATGTGTAATTTAGAATATTACTGTTTGGTTGGTTGAATTCTGTTTAGGGGTTGATTTGGTTTTATATTGACCAAGATTCAATCTAAGGCATATTTCAAGATGTTGTGGAGCCCCATGGCTACTTTTTTGTGACGTATCCTTTTAATTCAGAATGGGCTCTCTGATTTCATATGAGGTATTTTATAATATTGTACTGCTAAAGACATCAGAGCTATGCTAAAGTATTTCAATGTGGTTACACTGAAGAATATTTTGGTGGTAGTAACCTCAATATCCAATAACGATGTATCTTTCAAAACAGGGGAGAAGTACTTTATGGCCTTAAAAAACCTTGAAAGATAAAATTCCAGATTGGATTTACCCCTTATACACAATGAACTTGACTTGCCTTTGGAAAGTATATCTTTGACATTGAAAATAGAAAACTTGTAAAATGGCAATCAGACAATCCTACTGACAAAATAAATCTGTAGTATTTTTCTTCCACAACCTTGTACTTGCAATTTAAACATGATTTATCCCGTCCAAACCTATGACTAATGAGATGCAAATAATACGCTATACATAAATTAGTGTGAAATCAAATCAGTATTGATAGTATTTGCAGTTGTTTTTAACTGGAAACCAACACTTTAAGTGATTAACTCCAAATCTCCTTCTTCTGTCTTTTTATTGTTTTTCATGGTAGTTACAGACAGAGCTTTTAAGCTAGTCAGGGGAAAGTATATTATTTCCATCCCCCTTTTAAATACTCTATAAAGAACTCTATCATTCATAATAGCTTTGTTTACTGCGTAGTACAGCATGTTCTAATTATCACCTCTGCCTCACTAACCATACGGTTTATATTCTCATACCCATCAGTTATTTTTATGCCCCCTGCAGAAATGAAGAGAACATTAATAAGAATAATTTTTTCAGGATATCATTTTGGGTAAAATTATGAGAAATAATGTGCTAAAGCACAGAGAGACTCAGCCATGTTTTAAGGTCTCACAGGAATAATTGAATAATTTGTTCTTTCTTTCTTTCTTTCTTTCTTTCTTTCTTTCTCTCTCTCTCTTTTCTCTCCTTCCTTCCCTCCTTCCCTCCTTCCCTCCTTCCTTCCTTCCTTCCTTCCTTCCTTCCTTCCTTCCTTCCTTCCTTCCTTCCTTCCTTCCTTCCTTCCTTCCTTCCTTCCTTCCTTCCTTCCTTCCTTCCTTCCTTCCTTCCTTCCTTCCTTCCTTCCTTCCTTCCTTCCTTCCTTCCTTCCTTCCTTCCTTCCTTCCTTCCTTCCTTCCTTCCTTCCTTCCTTCCTTCCTTCCTTCCTTCCTTCCTTCCTTCCTTCCTTCCTTCCTTCCTTCCTTCCTTCCTTCCTTCCTTCCTTCCTTCCTTCCTTCCTTCCTTCCTTCCTTCCTTCCTTCCTTCCTTCCTTCCTTCCTTCCTTCCTTCCTTCCTTCCTTCCTTCCTTCCTTCCTTCCTTCCTTCCTTCCTTCCTTCCTTCCTTCCGCAACTTCCTTCCGCAACTTCCTTCCGCAACTTCCTTCCTTCCGCAACTTCCTTCCTTCCTTCCGCACCTTCCTTCCTTCCTTCCTTCCTTCCTTCCTTCCTTCCTTCCTTCCTTCCTTCCTTCCTTCCTTCCTTCCTTCCTTCCTTCCTTCCTTCCTTCCTTCCTTCCTTCCTTCCTTCCTTCCTTCCTTCCTTCCTTCCTTCCTTCCTTCCTTCCTTCCTTCCTTCCTTCCTTCCTTCCTTCCTTCCTTCCTTCCTTCCTTCCTTCCTTCCTTCCTTCCTTCCTTCCTTCCTTCCTTCCTTCCTTCCTTCCTTCCTTCCTTCCTTCCTTCCTTCCTTCCTTCCTTCCTTCCTTCCTTCCTTCCTTCCTTCCTTCCTTCCTTCCTTCCTTCCGCAACTTCCTTCCTTCCGCAACTTCCTTCCGCAACTTCCTTCCGCAACTTCCTTCCGCAACTTCCTTCCGCAACTTCCTTCCGCAACTTCCTTCCGCAACTTCCTTCCGCAACTTCCTTCCTTCCGCAACTTCCTTCCTTCCGCAACTTCCTTCCTTCCGCAACTTCCTTCCTTCCTTCCGCAACTTCCTTCCTTCCGCAACTTCCTTCCGCAACTTCCTTCCTTCCGCAACTTCCTTCCTTCCTTCCTTCCGCAACTTCCTTCCTTCCTTCCTTCCTTCCGCAACTTCCTTCCGCAACTTCCTTCCTTCCGCAACTTCCTTCCTTCCGCAACTTCCTTCCTTCCGCAACTTCCTTCCGCAACTTCCTTCCGCAACTTCCTTCCTTCCTTCCGCAACTTCCTTCCGCAACTTCCTTCCGCAACTTCCTTCCGCAACTTCCGCAACTTCCTTCCGCAACTTCCTTCCGCAACTTCCTTCCGCAACTTCCTTCCTTCCGCAACTTCCTTCCGCAACTTCCTTCCGCAACTTCCTTCCTTCCTTCCTTCCTTCCGCAACTTCCTTCCTTCCTTCCTTCCGCAACTTCCTTCCGCAACTTCCTTCCGCAACTTCCTTCCTTCCTTCCTTCCTTCCGCAACTTCCTTCCTTCCGCAACTTCCTTCCTTCCGCAACTTCCTTCCGCAACTTCCTTCCTTCCTTCCGCAACTTCCTTCCTTCCGCAACTTCCTTCCTTCCGCAACTTCCTTCCGCAACTTCCTTCCTTCCTTCTGCAACTTCCTTCCGCAACTTCCTTCCTTCCTTCTGCAACTTCCTTCCGCAACTTCCTTCCGCAACTTCCTTCCGCAACTTCCTTCCGCAACTTCCTTCCTTCCGCAACTTACTTCCGCAACTTCCTTCCTTCCTTCCTTCCTTCCTTCCTTCCGCAACTTCCTTCCGCATCTTCCTTCCTTCCTTCTATCCTTCCTTCCTTCCTTCCTTCCGCAACTTCCACAACTTCCGCAACTTCCGCAACTTCCGCAACTTCCTTCCGCAACTTCCTTCCGCAACTTCCTTCCGCAACTTCCTTCCGCAACTTCCTTCTGCAACTTCCTTCCTTCCGCAACTTTTTTCCTGCCTTCCTGCCTGCCTTCCTGCCTTTCTGCCTTCCTGCCTTCCGCAACTTCCTTCCGCAACTTCCTTCCGCAACTTCCTTCCACAAGTGTGTTATTCTCATTGTAAGGTATAATTGACTTTCATCAGAAATCAGTAGTATCACATGTTTCAATGTCCAGATGCATAAACACTGCCTAAGGTAAAGTTATTTAATAACCTGGCCCTAAATATGGCAGAAGATCGAGGTATGTTCTAATAAGTAATAGAGGGGAAAAAAAAAATTAAGCACCCCTATCCACCTTGCATTTTACTTAAGAAATCAAATAGTCAGTGTTTATCAGCTTACCTTTATTACTTTTGTTATCCTAAAGACACAATTGACTCAGGTACTTCCCGCAGTGGTCTGGATTTCTTGATAACAGCTGCAAATATTCTTTCCATGTCTAATGTCAAAGAAGATCCTTGTTACACCCATACATGAACATCCATTCATGGTATCTGCGTTACACTATGCCCGTTCTGAGGAAATGCCTTTTTATACTTGCTGCTAAGAAAAGCTTATCTCAAACAAGAGTAACTTAAGTTCCTTTTGTCAGTCAGGTTTCTTGATATACCCCTCTGAAATATCTGGGAAACAAGTTCACCAGATTCAGAATATATTTACAATGTTACAAAAAAACGCCCCCAGAAAACCAGAAAAACCCCAAACAACCAAAAAAACCCAAAAATCAAAAAACAAACAACCAAAAAAAAAACCTCAACAAAAACAACTAGAAGCAAGCTTTACAAAAGTGATTCCAATTCTGTACAATATTTTTCATTCATATCTTAACAGATATATGAAAGACTACAAAATTATCACCATAAGCCTACAAAAAAAAAAAATGCAACTCAAGCTTTCTGATGATATGCTCATTAATAGAAAACAGAATTGTTTCCAAGTTAACAGACTTGAGGTAATTTTAAACAATTTTCTTTGTCTTCAGGAAGAAGCCATTGAATTTCACCAACTACTTCTTATTTTAAGCACATTTTGGAAAACAGATTTAGCTCAAAATGATCCAACAAAAAATTATTCACAAGTTTTCAATGAATAAATATGCATTTTCTGTATTTTAAGCTTTTTTTAAATTCAATGTACAGTTTTAAGAATATTGATGTAGTTTACCATCTTTAATAAAGGGATGTCTTCTGTTATAATCTTTCCATATGTCAGTTTATGAGATATGATCACAAAACTTCCTGTGCTTCTTCTTTGAAAGTTAATAATATAATTTTTAAATCATTACTAGGAACTTATTTTAAGCCTTTTTTTTTTTTTTTTAATCAGCTGTATAGAGCTAAGCAGAGAAATCAGTATTACTGCTTCACTGTGTCTTCTAAACATCCTCCAAAAAATTTGTTTCCTCTTGGACTTTCCCTGTGTACCTGCACAGCCTTGTCATTTCTTTTCAAAACCACTTGTATTGCTGAGTTTTGGTGTAAATGGGACTCCTTTATTATTTCCTGTACCAGAATAAAAATTTGTTCTTGGCTGACCACCTATGTAGGGAACACCTAGCCCTTCTCAGACTGACCCAGCTGTATGTGTGGAAGCTCTACTCCAAAGACCCCTCAAATGAGCAACGGTAGCATGGTACTCAACCTAGCCAGAAGTATATTTAAGGCCAAAAAACATGGGGAAAAGAGGAATAATCTATTATTTGTGTGATTTTTCTTCATTGAATGTGATTTTTGTAGAGTTGCAGTCCATTCTGGACACCCTGGGGGGCATCGCCTGGGCTGAGGAAACACAAGAAGCTTCCCTCAAAAAGCTGATAAAACTCCATTGGCTCCTTCCCCTGTTCCCATGTTGATTCCTGTGTTCCTGAGCTGCTCCTTCCTTATTCCCTGATTAGCTCTTATCTTTGTACTGCCTGGAGACCAGGGTGACCCTGGGCCCGTTGAGAGAGAGAAACCTGGACCCTCTATGTGTGTGTGTCTGGGGTCTCTGAACGTCTCACCACATGGCTGAATTAAACATCTGTGGATACCATGCAAAGGCCCTTTCTGCTTCTTCACCCTGGACTTTATTAGCAACAAAATTTCCTCTGTCTTGCATACGAGGAAAAGAAAAATCAGGTGAACAGTCATACTATGATGACTCCCAGCAGCATTAAACAGTTAAACCACACATTTACTTCATTTGTCAGTCCCATATTCTGCAGGAAAGACCAAATTCTATCATCTCACTGCTAGAAATGAATTAACTGAGAGATACGCCACCTATCCTTCTCTTTGTGCTTTTTTATTAAATGCTTTTGTGGTGAAAAATGCTGCAGATTTTTTCTTTTCTTCTCATTGTAAATGCTAAGGCCAGTAAGTTCATAATTACCCTCATCACATAAATAGTGCACATGTAAGGAAAGCTTGGACAGAAGAAATTTAATTCTCCAGCTGAGAGATGTAATCTCACAATACAGAGCCAACTGTCTTAGTTGTTGCTCAAACAAAATAAAGTCTACAGTCCTCTAGTCCCACTGATTTTCATGTGCTAGTAATGGAAGTAAATTGATGTACAAGAACATAATGATTAAAGAAATCAGATACAAAATAGTTCTTTGATATTAACAGCTTCCTTTCATCAACTCTGAAAACTGCCCATCAACAGTATAGTTAATTGGATCTGAAAATAAAAGTATTCCCACAAATTCCACATTTTCTCCAAATACAAAAGTAAAATAGAATTCTTTCATTAAATTTTGCAAATAAATTTCAATTGTTTTGCTTGAGCAAAAATGATGATATAGCTAACCAAAATGTCTCCAAAGAAAGTACTGAAATCATAATGAAATGTGAAAATGAGCCAAAAAATGGAGCTCTATTTAAAGAGAGAAAGCAGGCAAAGTATTTGTCTAGTATATAAAAATCTGCATTTCATCCTTCCAATCACTCTGTCTGTATGCAAAAGCCAGTCATATATAGAATTTTATTTTCTTCTGTAGAAAAGGATTTATTTGCTGAGGACTTTTTCCTTCCTAACTAGCTGTCAGCTGTTACTGTCAGCAGTGATTAAACATAAGCAGGAGTTGTGATTCATCAACAGCAGATAGAATCATCACGGATGTAAAGTATTCTCTGTTCCAAGGTCAGATCTTGTATGAAGCTAGGACAACTTTATGCACCAATCCCTGTGTCTGGCTTATTTATGGTAATTCATTTACTGCCATATCATTATAGAACAAGGGGAAAATTTATATGCAATTGTAGAAATATGTTCAGAAAACATGGAGAGGATGAAGTATATGTGCATGTATGCGAGTCTATTTTATGAACAATGTGATATGCTGGATCTTTCATTATGCACATACATTCTAGTGTTAAAATTAATGCTTTGTATCTATAGAGAACCTGGTGTATTTAAAAATCTTGGAACAGCTAAAAAGCATTAGAGCATCTCTCTCCTGGGCATTTGTTTGGTGTGTGTCTTAACCAGCAAACTCCTCAGGGAGTCACTCACCAAATCTTTGTACACTACCTAAAACAACAGGACTCTTACCAGGATCAGCAGCTTTGGATTTTTTTAATACCTATTTAATAATAATAATCATAGATGACTAAAATGAAGTATAAAGAGATTAAGTGATTTGTTGGACTATGCACAGCAAGAAAATAACTAAGTGGAGAGTATGCCCTGGGATTCTGTGTTCTTAATCCTGCATCTCAGCTAGTAAAATTTGTAATTTTAGAGAAGTTGGGAATTGTGCTTGACAAACCTGATAGTCTTCTCTGACAAAATAACCTGCTCAGCTGATGTGGGGTGAGTAGTGAACATTGTGTACTGGGATTTCTCCTCATGGTTTCCACAAATTCCTCCTGGACAAACTAGTGTGTTGGTGAACAAACTGGTGTGCTGGGTGGGGAAGTGCAGGCTGATGGCAAACAGCTCCTTTTTAAAATGGCAACCTGCCACAATTGGGACCCCTCCAGGGATTGACACTGTTCAACAGCTTCACAAGTGATGTGGAAGATGAGGATCAAGTGTACCCTGCCTAAGTTTGCCAATGACACCACACTGAGTAGGAAAGTCAATATTTTGAAAAGGAGACACCCTGCAGGGTGACCTGGGTAGGCTGGAAGAAGCCTTATGAAATTTGACAAGGTCTAACACATATGAAAACATTATCCCTGTGTGTAGGACAAACTGGGATTTCCCAGGCTGGGCAGCAGCTCTATGGCAAGGGGAATGCAGGTCCTAGTGAACAAGATAAGTGAGAGTGAACAGTGTGCTGCAGTAGTAAGGAAAGCTGTCAGGATGCTGAGCTGCACCACCAGCAGAGACAAAGGAGTCATTATCCCACACTATTCTGTGCTTGTCAGGCCATCCCTGGAATACTGTGTTCAGTTTCAGCCTTCACTACACAAAAAGTATGTGGGCAGACTGGAGTGGCCCAGGGAAGGGCCACAAAGATGAACACAGAGCTGGGTTACCTTCCACCTCAGGAAAAGCTGGAAGAGCAAGGTTTGTTCAGACCTGGAAAAAGAAGGTTTAGGGGACCCCTTATCACCATGTTGCAGTCTTTAAAGCGTAGCTACAGGGAAGATGGAGACTCCATTTTACAGCTACAGGGAAGATGGAGACTCCATTTCCATTTTTCACGTGGAAAATATAAGAGGCAATTAGTGCAACTGATCCCAGGGAAATTCCACCTGGACACAAGAGGGAGGCTTTTCACAATGAGAATAAACAGCCTTTGAAATAATTTCCTCAGGGAAGTGGTGGATTTCCCAACATTAAGCACCTTTAGGATTCAGCTGGACAGGGGGGTGGACCACCTTCTCCAGATCATCCTTTTGCCAAGAAAGCCTGGCCAAAGTGATCTTTCAAGTCCCATACAACCTGGTGTTTCATGATTCTGTTCATCATATATGTTAAAAACAGGCAGTATAAGAGGGTTTCAGGAATTGTGTTTTCTCTTGCAAAGAAGCAAGGTTTGCCCATTTGATGCGTACAACAGATAGTTAGATACAAAAGTTTACAACGGTGAGGGTCATTTTATATGCAATTAATGTGAAAAAAAGAGAGAACCATATCTTCAGAGAATATTTTATCAAATATTTCAACAGTCTTTAATCAAGAGTTACTAGAAGAAATATAAATGAGCCTCATATGTTCACTTAAACAACCAACCAAGCAACAACCAAACAAAAAGAGCACCCACAAACCTCTCCCCCTAAAAAAAACCCCACAAAAACAAAACAAAACAAAACAAAACAAAACAAACAAACAAACAAACAAAAGAACCCCAAACAACACACTGAAGTCAGAAAAATGCTGGCAGAGGAGTATAAAGGGAGAAAAATAACTGTAAATGAATGACGATATGCTGGATTGAGACAAGATATTACATTGCCAGATGTCAAAGGCCTTTTCAATTCACAAGACTCCTTGAAGAATCTAGAGTATCATTATAAGTACTTTGGGGATAATCAAACTGGTAAACAGAGTGTCATGACCATTTTAAATTATGTTGCAAGTCTCAGAAGAGACAAGCACAAAATTCAGAACCTGAGGTCTTCAACACCTTTTGCAGTTATTACAGCAGGAGTAAAGGGTCAAAAAAGAATTCATTCTTCAGCAAACTTGTGAATAATACATATACTCAATTTAGTTATGTTTTGTTTCACATCTTTCAAAGAATCTGGAGGAAACTGTTCTTATCAGGCACCTCTGAGTGATTGTGATGTTACCCAGTCTGCTTAGATGGACCCCTATGGATGTTTCCTGACATTTGCTTCATCACGGTAAAAGATGTGGGCTGTCCACTAGGTGTTCCTGAAAATGATACCAAACTTCCTCCTTGACCCAGGTGAATGATTTAATATCCACTATACCATGATTCTCTGTGTAGGAAGTACAGGCTTTCTCAGAGCTGCAATTACACAGTCAATATGTATCAATCAAGTCACAATCAATGTCTTTCTTTTGTTAGACCTCCCTTTCACATTCATAAGAACCCTTTTCTCTACATTCTTACTCTCAAACTTACTGGCTTTCTAGCTTCTATCATTCAAATCTGAATTTCCTTTCCTGATGCTAGTGAGTCATTTTAGTCACTTTAGACAGATTTGGCTGGATTCTTTTTCCTACATGTCAGCTATCTCAGGGAATTTCCACTCAAACAGGACCATGACAAAATGAGCAACTCTTTACAGTCATTCTGGTCTCTCTTCCCCCAGTGCAAAGCACAAGGATGTAGTTCACCCCCATGCCTGAAGACAATCTGCAAGGCAAACAGGATTAATGGGTAGAAGGAGTCACCTGTAGCATTCCATTAACACTGTTCTAAAATCAGCAGTGTTCTGCACGACATCATTCAGCCGTCCTGAGCTCGCCGTAGGCTCTTGATCCCAGCAGTCTGTGGAACATATCCCATTCTTCAAAGTTATCATAGTTCTTCTTCTGCATGTCATTTGACTCCGATGGATACCAAAAGACATATATCAGATCTTCAGCAGTATCCCATTGAGAGTTCTCCTGGCACTTCAGTCACTTAGGCATGATCTATGCTCTCAACAGTTAAAGATAATGACTTCAGGAATAATCTTTCATAGGTTTATATTAAATGAGACTAAAGTGCAAGCAGGGTATTAAAGTACCTTGTTATTTGCAGACTGCTTAGAGTAACCTTAAATATGGAGATGATCAAATTTCATGACCTTTATTTTTAATTTTTTTTTTCTTCGTTCCTCTTCTGTGTGAAAGTCTGTCATGCATTCATGCTTCATCCAGACAGGTACACAGGCATCCATAATCAGGGTGTATGTGATTATACACAAAAGCCACATGTTGGGTAGTATGAGTAGCTCTGTCCTTCAAACACTGCATAAAGAACATTGCAGGCTAAGTATTCAGACTGCAAAATAGTCCCATTTTCTTGCTTTCATTTTATGTCTGATCTCTACTATACTGATCTGTGCTTTCAGTTAGTGCAGGTGTGACATTTTCTCAGCAAGGAGAAAGAAACAGAGGCCTGTCCAGTGCCTTCATGGGGCTCTGTGATTGCAGAATTGGGCCTTTCTTCTTTCAGTTAGATACAGAATTATTCTCTGCTCCTTCTCCAAGCAGTAATGATCTGCACAGTGAAACAGCCACTGACTGCATTTCTGCAGAGTTAGGGTCACTTATTTACAGAAAAAAGGATCTATGTAGAAACACATACACACACACATAGACACATGCAGACACATCACACAGGTGAGAATGATAGCACTGTGATGAACTGTGTGGTCAGGTAGAATTTAAGTTGATAATTTTCATGTTCAGAATAATCTTCAAGAGAGCTGAAGTCTCATTCATAGCTTATTTTATGGAATATGCACAAATTTGTTCTTACTTTTTCCACTCACTATTAAATACATTTGTTCTATGGGTAAAGGAAAAATGTAATTTGTGCTACATTGCAAAATATTTGTGTTTGCTTCATTTTAAATAGAATTTTTTGTGAAGCTGCCTGACTATTTAATATATTAGGAAGACTCCAGGCAAGTACAAAGGTGATTCATTCAGAAAAAGGCAATTTACCCAGTGATTTTTCACATGGATCTCAATTTAAAAAAAAAAAAAATGAATATTCCATGTATAATCGAATATTCAGTGCAACGCCAGCACTGACAACCTTTGCTGCTCCACTGCTCGAATTTTCCCACACTGTATTTACAATTTCCTCCCTCTGTGCTCAGGGAACATCTTCATGAATACCTACAAAGCCATGTCATCAGCTCTTTCAAGTTCCTCTTTCTCTCTACACAGCAATGGCTTGTTAGAAATACATCTAAGGTGCTTACGCAGCCAGTCACATGTGCCTGTAGAAAGGGCAGTCTCTTCTTTATGTAACTAACTCATGTCACGTACAATTATCTCACCTGCATACTCCTCCACCTCCTCCCTGTGCCAGCCTCACTTCTGGTCTCTCATTTTACACTTGAATGATAAGCCCCTTTGGGGAAACACCATCTGGCAAGATTTAGGTCTGCTGGATGTACAGTGCTGAAGGACCCAGACCTCAAAGCTTTGTGTGTAACTACATAATAATATCAGTAACAGCAAACTCTTATGTACTCTGGCTCCTTAAGGCTGATACTCTCGCCAGTTTAGGCTTCCGAAACCTGCTAATATGGGCTGACATAACAAATTAACAACAAGGGAAGTTCACGGAAGGGCAATCCAGCCAAAGCCTGCCAAGGATATTAGCATTCATTTTGCAACCTTGTCTCCAGTTTGTGCAAAGTTGATGCTTGGAGGTTACACTTTCATTAAAAATTGACAACATTTTTAAATGCTAATCAAAACCACTTGTCCTTTCTACCTCTATTTTTCTTGGGGTGGGGGAACAAGAATGGAAGAAAAAAAAAAAAGAAAAAAAGAAAAAAAAAAAAAGAAAAAAAATGGAAGTGGGAGGAAAAATAACACATAAAAGAAACGTGACTTTGAACTGCAACAAATAGTCTCTCACATCTCTCCCTGCCTTATTCTGTGCAGGACAGATAAGAGCTATGCAGATTGGGTGTCAGGACCTCTGCTGCACGAGGGAAAGCTCAGTTTCTGGAGTTCAGGATGCTCTTTGCAAGAAGAGAAGGCAAGAGGCTGTGAGTCTGGGAGACAGTGAGAACAGAGGAGGAGGAGGAGGAGGAGGCAGTGAAGCAGTCTTCCCCCCAGCAATATTTCTGTGAGATGTGTGTCATTTCACAGACAAAAAGTAGGTAAGAATGGGAGAAAATAACAGGCCAGAAAACTGGCAAAATAAATCTAAAAAATAGTGTGTATTTATAGAATGTGAAATATCGATTGGAACTAATCCTCAAGCACAGGTAATATCTAAGTGGAGTCTTAAGGTGTTATCTAACTGGGAAATATTAACACATTTCTGTTGCAGTTAGAAACATACTAGGAGAAGAGAAAAAGATTCCCTTTAAAAAAATAGGCTTCTATCATATTATTTTTTATCATTTTATCATGTTATTTTATAACACTTTAATTTCTGAGAACACAACACTTTTATTCAGAAATTAAATAGAAATCCATAAAAGATGCACATTTTTTTGTTTAGTTGACCTTTTAAAACTTTATCCCACAAAAATATAAAAATATTACCTTTCAAAAAAAGTATCCAAGTAACAAAATATAATAAACTAATAAATAAAAAGAGATGCATCTTTTTTGAGCAGTTATACTCAAGATGCTCTGGGGCAGTTGTGTTAACACTGAAATCCAGGGGAACCGGCAGATGTGCCTGTTCCAGTTAATACAGCAACCATTGTACAATCAAGGTGTAATCTCACATGTACCCTCAGAAATAGGAGCAAAATGTTGCTAGATAACAAAAATAAGTTATAGTGGAACCCATACAAAATGCCTACCTGTTTCTACATATTTCTTTGCTTTTATTTTATAACTAAATATAAATCCTATTTTCTTATCTGATTATCTGTAACTATACTTTTTCCTTTTAATTTCATTCCCAAATCCCTAGTTTTAGCATCTGAAATGAACTGTTTTTATGCATAACTGGAGGCAACAAGCCTGAGCAAAACAATTTCAACTGCTGATTTTCTGCAAAACAGTATTGTTCATTCAACTTCAAAGAAAATGTGCCAGTTTGTATCACATCAGAACCCAGGCCTGCAGTTTGACTCGACTCCTTACTCAAGAACTCAATATATGGATGTAAATATTTAAGTAAAAATCACCTAAGAAAAATAGAAGCAGTCTGAACATATTAGATGTTTTAATATTTGTTTCCTAATTTCAGAACATATTTTTCCTTTCCTTTCCTTTCCTTTCCTTTCCTTTCCTTTTCCTTTCCTTTCCTTTCCTTTCCTTTCCTTTCCTTTCCTTTCCTTTCCTTTCCTTTCCTTTCCTTTCCTTTCCTTTCCTTTCCTTTCCTTTCCTTTTCCTTTCCTTTCCTTTTCCTTTTCCTTTTCCTTTTCCTTTTCCTTTTCCTTTTTCCTTTTCCTTTTCCTTTTCCTTTTCCTTTTCCTTTTCCTTTTCCTTTTCCTTTTCCTTTTCCTTTTCCTTTTTCCTTTTCCTTTTCCTTTTCCTTTTCCTTTTCCTTTTCCTTTTCCTTTTCCTTTTCCTTTTTCCTTTTCCTTTTCCTTTTCCTTTTCCTTTTCCTTTTCCTTTTCCTTTTCCTTTTCCTTTTCCTTTTCCTTTTCCTTTTTCCTTTTCCTTTTCCTTTTCCTTTTCCTTTTCCTTTTCCTTTTCCTTTCCCTTTCCCTTTCCCTTTCCCTTTCCCTTTCCCTTTCCTTTCCCTTTCCCTTTCCCTTTCCCTTTCCCTTTCCCTTTCCCTTTCCCTTTCCCTTTCCCTTTCCCTTTCCCTTTCCCTTTCCCTTTCCCTTTCCCTTTCCCTTTCCCTTTCCCTTTCCCTTTCCCTTTCCCTTTCCCTTTCCCTTTCCCTTTCCCTTTCCCTTTCCCTTTCCCTTTCCCTTTCCCTTTCCCTTTCCCTTTCCCTTCCCGGAACTTCCCGGAACTTCCCGGAACTTCCCTTCCCTTCCCGGAACTTCCCTTCCCGGAACTTCCCTTCCCTTCCCGGAACTTCCCTTCCCTTCCCGGAACTTCCCTTCCTGGAACTTCTAGGAACTTCCCTTCCCTGAACTCTCCTTCCTGGAACTTCCCTTCCCTTTCCCTTTCCCTTTCCCTTTCCCTTTCCCTTTCCCTTTCCCTTTCCCTTTCCCTTTCCCTTTCCCTTTCCCTTTCCCTTTCCCTTTCCCTTTCCCTTTCCCTTTCCTTTTCCCTTTCCCTTTCCTTCTAAACCAAACCAACCAACTAAAAATATTGTAATCCACCAAGAAATAAAATAACTGTGTAACCCCCTGGAAGCTTAACCAATTTTTTTGCACAATCAGCTTTTTATAAACTCAACCTCTACTCTTCCCTTGGATCAAATATTCTTTATATGTGGTGCTGAAATGCTGTAAGATGATCCTGTATGCTTCTAAATGCTATATTTAATACCCCACAAGTGGCAATTTTTCAAAAGAATATTTACAAAGTGTTTCAAGATTTCTGTGGGATGCTGTATGAAATAAAAAATGTTGTTATTCTGAAATCCTAGTCAGCCATGGATTTAGGATCCCAAAGAAGAGACTGAAATAAATATCTGCTTTAGAGGGGGGAAGATGAGAGAGAGAAAAAAAGGATTAAATTAATAATATTTCAAGGATTTTTTATTTTAAATTAAAATGCATGATTTAGACCATATTTCAATTATCAGCTCAACATTACTCTTTAAGCAAATGACTAGAGTTAACGAGTGAGCTACTACATATTGAATACATTGATTTTCTGCTTGGTGTAAACTCTAAATAGCCGATTAGAAAGCTGTGAATCAGAAGGACTCAGTGTACCTAATATACCCGGCAATAAATTACAAGCTGAAAGCCGTACAAATCTTTGAGGGAGAAATGTATTCCGAGCACATGACTATGAAACTTAAATGCATAAATGTTAATGGCAAACCTGTCCTATCTACCAATTTAAGAAATAGTGCACATTTTGATATGCATATCAAGCTAATGCAGAAAACTATTGAGCTTAAAGGTATAAAGATGCCTCAGATTTATTTAAAGGAAGAAAATATTACTGTGAAATGAATACTTAATTGAACAATGAATACGAGGTCTCACCATGTGCTGTCTTTTTTGTCCTTCCTCATCATCAGCACTTGGGCTCATCTGGTGTCGTGCTTGTGCAATACGCTTCATTCTGATTTTGAACACAGCATAACTGGGCCAAAGTCGTCCTTGCAGTAATTTTGTCAGAGCTGAGTATGAAGATTTGTTTCAAGATTTGTATAAACAGATTATATAGATGAGCTGTACTGAACAATAGGGGAATAGCTGTCCTTTCTGTAAAGATGGGATACTACCTGACAGATAACCGGTGACATGAAGTGTTATGCCCAAGCCCCTTCAAGCTGCCTGCCTGTTTGTCACATCCTTATTTTTCTTTTAACTATCTGGCTTTCCATCTACTTTAATTAGTTGTCTTTTTGTACCTTTTGGTCCTTCCTAAGAGCTGTATCTGTCTATTTGCTACATATGGTTGTGTTACACCCATCTGATCCTTGCAAAGGTGATATCCATCCATCATATGCATACAGTACTACTACTGTGTCAATCAAAGTCAACTTCTGCTTTCTTTTTAATGTCTAAATGGATGTCTGTTGATAATTTTTTAATTCCCTAGGACAGGATCCATTTTTTTGCTTCATGTATCTGCATTACTTATCACTTATTCCAGTCCATAATCCTGACATGGAGATCTTCTTTTACTACAATAACTGTAGTGCATTAGTAGGAGTTTTCCTATTAGGGACACACTTCATCTGTCAAAACATGTGGGTTGTTCTGCGTTCTCCCTGCTTTCTTTCTGCTGCATAAATATTATGAAGAAAGAGCTAGAGCTAGGGAAATGCTTTATTTTAGTATTTCACTGATTTCTCAACTTATTAATTTAATATTGAATAAATAATATTTTGAAAAAGCTGCAGTATTTTAAGTTATTAAAATACACTTGAAAAGGGTTGGATTTCTCTTATTCAGCTTTAAACCTGCCTAATTTTTTTCTCTAAGATTCTCTGAGTTGTCTTTGTTGAAAAGAGAAGCTACATCCAGAAGATGATTTATATGTTATCTTAGTCACCCAAATTCTGATGAGAAGAATCCCCTTCTGAATTTTTTTTTTCTTTGCCTATAGAGAGGAACCAGTGAACTGGCTTAGGGAATGTAACTGCTTTCTAGACAAGTAAGACATAAAGCAAACTAAGCTCATATCTATTGTTACAAGGCCATATAAAAATGAAACTTTTCATATATATGCCTGGTTTTAGCTGTAAAAGTTCAAAAGCTGAAACTTTCAATGTAGGGCCCAATAGAACAAAATCACAACTTCTTTGTTCCTCCTTTTCTCCCATTGTGAATGAATTCTGAACATCGTGGAAAATATAGTAGGAGTCTATGCTTAGGTGCTTTGGGAAGCTTATAGGTTACGGTTTCTTTTCAGATGTCCATATTAATGCAAAATTACAGTTGTTTGTCAGGGATAGAAAGGTAACCAATATATATTTGAACAACAATTACATTTCCTATATCTAGAATACTCAGTTACTGTGTATGACTAAGCTATCACTTCCTTTCAGGAGGACCTTAAAAAAAAAAAAAAAAAAAAGAAAGAAAACCTAAAAAACCCCCAACCCTGAAAATAACAACCCAGAAAACCTAACCAGTGTGAAGGCTTTTGTTTGCATTCTCAGTTTGATTTTGTTAGGAAAAAAAAAATATCTAGCAAGTTGTGCAATGCTGTTTTCGTTAGTTCTCAGTATTTCTGCAAGTTACAGTATGGCAAAGTTGGCCAGAATTAATTCTTATGCTTAATGCTTTGTGCATCTTGAACTGGGGCTGAAAGTGAATATCAGGAAGGGAATCACAAAAGTATGGTAGAATTATTTTGCTAAAATGACAAAGACTGTCCAGAAGTCACTGCCTGGTAAGAGACATTAAACTCAAGGATTCATAATAAAGGCATGGAGTAAAACTGGAAAATGGTAAGCCACACAACTTTTTGTGGCTTAGGCAAATGTACCTGATGGCAATATTTACTTTATTTTCCTTTTGTCTGTATTTTCCTTTAGTTTATCACTTGAACTTCTCTGACAGGGTCAGCCTGAATCTACCTTATGTGTAACCCATGTGAAAATTTCTACCTTCTCAGACAGAAATGATCTAATCAAGACTTTTTCACTTCTTTTGTTTTTCCTTGTCTAGCTTAAGAACACCAGTAAGGTCAGGGAACAACCAGGTTAATTTGTACTCAGGTTGTTGTAAGAGATTTGTACAGCTCATGACACAAGGAGATGCTGGCCTGCTGCTGGGGCAATAAAATGCTGAAAATATCATAAACTTTATTAGCTGAAACTCCCTTATGAATCACAGCTTCAGAAAAAACAGGAGAAAAGAAGCAAGAGGCTGGAGCTGGCTCTGTAAAGTCTGTCCTACCTCTGAAATTGTCAGCTCCAGATACAGACACTGAATGTTAATGCTTTATCTAGAAAAGGTACAGTCCAGCTGCAATGAGCAGACACTCACAGGTGGGTTTGATGAAGAAAAAAGAAAAAAAAAAAGGGAAAAAAATTAAAACAAAGAAAAGAGAGAAAAAGAGAAAGGAAAGATGAGTAGACAGAAGAAGGGAGAAGATAAAATAAAGAGAAAAAAATAAAAGAAGAGAAGGGAACTTCAGGGAAGGGAACTTCAGGGAAGGGAAGTTCCGGGAAGGGAAGGGAAGGGAAGGGAAGGGAAGGGAAGGGAAGGGAAGGGAAGGGAAGGGAAGGGAAGGGAAGGGAAGGGAAGGGAAGGGAAGGGAAGGGAAGGGAAGGGAAGGGAAGGGAAGGGAAGGGAAGGGAAGGGAAGGGAAGGGAAGGGAAGGGAAGGGAAGGGAAGGGAAGGGAAGGGAAGGGAAGGGAAGGGAAGGGAAGGGAAGGGAAGGGAAGGGAAGGGAAGGGAAGGGAATGGAAGGGAAAGTCCATGAAGGGAAAGAAAGGGAAAGGAGGAACAAATTGTTTATAAACTCAATCTCTGCTAAAATTCACAGCAGGCAATGATTTAGCATTGTTTAATAATGTGTGACCAAGATATTACCACAGATAACTACTGATGATAAAGTTTCATATTGGATAATTTCTATAATTTATTCAATACCATTGACAGGTAGTTCATTGATATTTTTGAAAGACTAATGCTAGAAAAAATAATCATAATTGAAAAAAATAGCAAAAAGAGTATAATTGTAAACCACTGATTGGTTATCACAAAATATAATGATTCATTAGGATTCTGCATAGTTAGAAAAAATACTGTAGCACAGCAATATTTATTTTATGTTGTTTTAAAAGCTGTGCAGCATGTCTAATAAAAATTCCTTGCAAAAATATATAACATTAATTCCAATTTTCTGTAATTAAAATATGCTTATTCTAAAAGGAGTACAATTACTTTGAGCTCTGACTAGTAGGTTGCATCATTAATAATGAGTCTTTTTTTCTTTACCACTTATGTCGAGGTTGAAATACAAATATCTTGCAGATCAGCTTCTGCCAAGGCCAAGGAAATAAATGCAATTTATGTAGTCACATTCTGCTTCCTCTGAGGTCTTTGATCACTGCTTTGCACTAATTTTGAGTCCAGAAGAACAGGCCTATTATCCTGCCTGAGGATCTATTGCATTTCAGCTCTATACTCCTTTGAATCAAATGGCCATTAGACTATACAGAAACTTTCCAGAAGCTCTATTTGCATTAAAAGTAGTCCAATAGGAGTATATCTCCAAGTAAAAACAGTTGGTGTGGTGACCATATGGCCATATGCATTAGGAGCTATTCCATCACTCCAGGACCAGTTGTATCCTGTGGATTGAACTACTGTTATTTAAGGTTGATGCATATAGGTTCTGCATATTCTTGGGTTTTTTTTTTTTGTTTTGTTTTATATTGCTTTGTGGTTTTTTTTTTTTTTTTTTTTTTTTTTTTGTGGTTTTTTTTTGTTTGGTTTGGGTTTTTTTTTTGTGGTTTTTTGTGTGGTTTTTTTTGTGGATTTTTTTGTTTTGTTTTGGTTTGGTTTGGTTTTTTTTTGTGTTTTTTTTTTTGTTTTGTTTTGTTTTTGTTTGTTTGTGTGGGTTTTTTTTGGTTTTTGTTTTGTTTTGTTTTGTTTTGTTTTTTGGGGTGTTTTTTTTCTTTGTTTTTCTGTTTTGTGGGTTTTTTTTTTTTGTTTGTTTGTTTTTTTTTTGTTTTTTTTTTGTTTGGGTTTTTTGTTTGTTTGTTTGTTTGTTTGTTTGTTTTTTTTTTTTTTTTTTTTTTTTTTTTTCCCCTAAAGAAATTTTATCCTTGTGCTCTGAACTGTTTGGAGACACCAAACTGGAGAAGGCTACATGGGAGTGATAAAAAGAGGGATTTCAACATTGCAGTCTTCATATTGAGTTAAATGCTGTTCTAGGTAGAGCCTGACTTGTTCTTTTTTCAGTATCAAAGCCAGGCCAGACCATTCCAGAGCACACATGGAACCTGTCTTCTATCCTGGCTAAACAGGAGTATGGTCAGCCTTTTCATTGCAAATCTGTTCCCGACACACCATTTTGCAAATATCTCTCTTCTGTGTTCAATTACTGCATAAAACAATTGCACCAAGTAATCTACGCTCTGTCCTACCCCCGGGCAGAATCTATCACACCCAAATAGTTCCTGAATGGTG
Source organism: Vidua chalybeata (assembly GCF_026979565.1). NCBI lineage: Eukaryota > Metazoa > Chordata > Aves > Passeriformes > Viduidae > Vidua > Vidua chalybeata. The sequence goes on along the minus strand of NC_071570.1, from coordinate 5,702,243 downwards.
TATTTTGTAATTCATTCTTTCTTGTTTTGGCTTCCACAGACCCTGAAGGACATCTTGCCAAATGCAGTGTTAGTATAATCTTCTTTATCTAAAGCTGCCTCTGTTCATTGGCATGTGCAGGATATTTATTTGTGCAGTTTCATACAAGGTGATCCTGCACACCCTTCACACCAGATATGGTTACATTCATGGTGCTAGGTACCCCCTAACATGATTTTTGACTTATCCAGATGTAAGATGGCATATAAATGTAATCTTCTTTTATTTTGTTCTGGCACAACAGGATTTAAAAGGAGGACAAGAGTAGAGTTATATAAAAGATATTCTGAGAAACAGCATAATGCGGTAAAGAAGGACATATTTCTGTGGAATTGTTAAGCTATTATACAGAATTTTGCAGAAAATTGCATCCTTACAATATATATTGGTTTTGAAAATCCTGTAGCAAGTTTATCATGCTCTGTTAGGTTTTACAGGGTTTTTTTGTAAAACTATGTGTAACACAATCAAGGCAAAATACCCTTGGGGAAAAAAGAAAAAAAAGTGTTGTACAAACAGCAGTCTTGACTGTGATATTGGTGAAATTATTTACATTCACTTCTGAAAAATTGTGTCTTTGCAAAATTATGAATAATTCTGAAAATTCTGTAAGAGAATTGTCATTCTTCAATTTTTTTTTTCCTACAGTAAAGAAGTATGAATAATTCTGTTCTACTGGTTTCTTGCATCCTCTCTTTCCTGATAACCTGCCAAGCAAGTCTGATAAAAGGTTTTTATGCTGCAAAAGGGTGCTAAAGTCTCCCTTTAGCACTCCACATAGATGTGTATGTGGAGTGCTGGACTCAAAATTCTTCCCCTTCTGAGAAATAGTCATTATTACAACAATCTTGTTAGAAATCAGCCTGTGCCATGAACAGCTGTGGGTAACAGTTTTGGTGTGTGTGGTTCCTGAGCCTGTGCAATATAAATTTATCACACTTTCCCAACCTTTAATCCAGAACAAATTTTGTTTATGAAGGCTGAGCTTTTCAGAGATTCTCATGATTCCATGAGCTTTTAAACAAACAGAAAGAACAAAGCCCCAACAACTGATACTAAATCAAAAGTCATGGTAGCTGTATATGCTTTTGATGCAAAATTGCATAATGAATTCATAAATTCACACATTTTAAGAGTTTCTACTGAGATCATCTATTTTGAAAGTGATAGGCTATAGAACTTTAATATAATATTTAATACTTCATGCTCAGCAATTCTCACAGAAAAATAACACATTTACAAGAAAAGATACTCAATATTTGTTTATTTTTAAATTAAAATGATTGATAATTTGCCTCATTTCATAAAATGAACTAAAAATTAATCATATAGACATGTTTTGTAATTATTTTTTCCCCAGTATAAACATCCAGCCAACAAATCTTTTAGATAAAGGATGCTGATACATTACAGCTGATCTTGCAGCTGGTGGACCAAATTTGCTGCTTGCATAAGAGAATGTAACTCTGCTGGAGTGAATTAAGCTATGCTTGAGCTACCAGGAACTAGCAGCATCAAAAATGAGAGGACTTGTTATAGAGAGGTTTCTAGTTCAACATACAGATGTACGCAGAACTGTGCTGACTTTTTGCTTTAGTGTGTCTACAAAACAGTCTAACTGACCAAAAATATACTCTTCCAAGAAAACAAAAACAAACAATAACAACAACAACAAAACCAACCAACAAACAAACAAACAACACAAAAAAAAAAGGTATGGACTTCAACTATAGATTCTCTGGGACTTGTGATTTGGATTAATTTCTTGAATTAGGTATAGAATATATAATACACTATATGGAATGAGTCTCTAGTATTCTGAATTATGGATTAGCTCATGGAAATCTGTTGAACTGTTTAGTAGAAAATAAATCTATACCCATATGTCAAGATTTAAAACAATTTATTAACACAGCTGCTGTTGCGGATTTTTGTGGCTTTATGCTAAACTCCAATTCCAGAAATGTTGGTAGTTCTCAAGAATCAAAAATAGGTAAATCTTTAAGAGCTGTTCAGCAATTGAGATTGGGTTATATCAGGCCCCTTTCACACTGTCCACTGTGGGGTGTTCTCAGGGTCAAGAGTGTTTATTTTGGCTGAGGAAAGAGGCTATGTGTAGTCAGGCTGACTGTCTCCCAGCACTCCCCATCTGCACTGAAAGTCCCCACTAATAGGTTTGAAATAGCAATACATTTGTCCTCTGGGGAAGATTAGGTAGAGCTGTGGAAGATTTTTGCTTCTCTCATACAGAAAGTCTTAAACTGGATGGTTTTCAGAAAGGAAGGGATTTTATGACCTTCTTATTGTCTACAGAAAGCCAGAAGCTTTTCAAATAAATAACAACTTGTGTAAAAGAGTGTATGAACTAAACTGAGCTTTTATTGTGTCCAACAGTCACATTCCCTTTAACTTTCTGTTCATAAACCTTCTCACTGCTTTGCTACTAAAAAAAAAAACATCAGCAAGTAATACTTTGCAAGAAGAAACTTATCTGCTGTATTGAACTGTCTGGAACCCAATTAAATTCAAGTATGTGCATGTTTCAGGGGAGAGTATAAGCAAGGAATAAGGGTTAAGCTTTCCAAATTAGGAAAGTTTTCTCTGTCTGCTACAGTCATTCTGGAGAAAAAAAAATATAAAGCCACACTCTTTTTTCTTTTTTTTTTTTTTTCTTTTTTTTTTAACATAATTTTTCTTTTGATACATTTTAATTGACGGAGAATTTGCTGAGGCTGTATTTCAAAGACAAGGGATCTCCTTTTATGGGTCATTGCTAAGCCTTGCTTAAAAAGGAGCTGGTGGCCTGATTGCGTCAGTTCTTCAGAGTCTGGTTGAGGCTCAATTTTCTGCGCTGTTGGGCTCTCCAGGCTTCTGGTGGAGTTTATAAGAAGTGGACACAGGCAGCAGTAAAGAAAATTTGACTCTTTATATATCTCAGAGAGGGTTTGGGGAAAATATTCAGAATAAATGTCCAGTTTTCAGACATACATTCAGGACCTGGGTTTCCTGACACAAGAAAGATTTTAATCAGTTAGGCATCCTTCTTTTTTCTCCAAATAATATTTTAATTCAGAGGTAACTGTGAATAGTTTTCAGATGAGATTCAGGTTAGAAGGTGTCACTGCTCCTGATATGGTACAGGAATATTTGGTAATACTAAATCAGTCTTGAGCATGGTACAATAAAAACTAAATAAAATAGCCCAGACCCTGAAAATTATGAATATTTGCTTGCCTGGCACAGGGAAATACTGGCACATCCTTGTGTCATCAAGACAAAGATCCAAAGGACCTGGCAGCAGAACCACGTTAGCATCTTGTTGTCACTACTAGCCTGGGTTAATTATCAGGCTTGTCAGTTGTGCTTAATTCAGTTTGAGGTTACAAATCAGCCCCCAGAAATTACTGTGAACATCAGTGAACTTTGTTCAGGTAGTTGTCGGCCTATGTGTTAAAAGAGCAACCACTGACTTGACTGCAGTTTGCTGTGCCAGTCCTTTCCTTGCAATCTCAAAGGAATGCTCTGGGTCCCTTGCTCTAATCACAACCTTATGAAATTTAGAGAATGTTCCTGAAATCGCTTCTCTGTGTACTGAATGTCACTACTTCACCGCAGAGGTCCCTGATTTATACATTGATGAAATTTATTATTGTTGTTGTTGTTATAGTGACCTTGTATAAATTTTTGATCCATCATATTGAAAGCCAGATTGCAAAATGCAATGACAAGTACCCCCTACTGCATAAAAAGTCAAATGTGTTCTTGAAAAGTACAATGTACATAGAATGAGTCTAGGGAATTGATCAGCCCTTTTTGTTGGTATTTGTCATCTAGTAGGCTCAGCCCCTGAAAAGAATTGTGTTTGGCCTCTAAAACTGGAATTAAGAAACACTTGACTTAAAAGCTAAAAAAAAGCTGTGTACCTGTATTATTACTTTATTTGAAATAGTTACAATTCTTGCTTGAATAGCATATCCACTTTTCATGGTCAACTTTTAAACAATGTGCAAAACCAAGAGAGGTTTCAGAGAAAAGCTTTACAGATGACAAATGGATTAAATATGCCTCGTCATGAGACGTTCAAGGTACCTGATCTATTTGGCTCATAAATAGGGAAGACACAACCATAGGTTATAAATAAGTTTCTTATAAATGTAAGAAAAAGTATTTAAATAAAAGAGTTTAGCAGACAAAATAAAAATAAGATTGAGTGTGTGTGAGTTGAAGCTAGAGAAATTTGAACTATAAATAAAACTAAGGTTTAACAGGAAATGCAATGAACAATGTGTGGGAATGACATGTCAAGGGTTATGTTGGATTTTTCATCACTAGAAATGTTTAAATCAAGGAGTTACCTCAACACTGGAAGAGGTTGTCAAGAGAAGCCATAGAATCTCCATCTTCAGAGATATTCAAAATGTGACTGGATATGACCCTGAACATCCTTATCCAACTCTGAAGTTGTCTCTAACTTGAAAGTTTGTCCTTGTTTTGAGTCAAAGGTGTCCTCCATCAGAGGAAATGTCTGTTATTTGAAACTTCATAAAAGTCTTGTCTTGCTCTCCCTCTTCATATGTCAAAGGACTTGTAGGTTGACACAGGAATTATGATCTTCAGAAAAAACAATGACTGAGAAGGAAAAACCGAATCCTATCTTTTATGATAGGATACCTCTATCTAGGTGGCTTTTTCTTCTTTTCCTTCCTTCATTGCTTTTCCACCTGAACAGCTCTGACTCACTTGTACTGTCATTTGCTTTCTACACAGCATAAAACTGAAATAAAAGAAGCACTAATAAATACCAAAAGAACTGTTCAGCTTAGCAAATTGGCTTTACATAAGGTCAAAGAAAATGCATTTCTGGAACCCTGTCACTATTTATTCCTGAACATTAGCAAATAGCACTACAAAAGGCCTGGGCTTAGACTATTCCTTGACTAACCTGTCTGAGCAGGGCATTAAATAGACATTTGTTCCTCTTCATATTTCTACTCCACTTAAAGATTACTGCTGCAAATTCTTGTCCAGGTCTTCAGCCTTCTGAATATCCTGACCAGTTTTCTGGGATGAAAATTTCCCTGTTGCTTCTATCAGACCTGAGTGGTTAAACAGTAAATTAAGGATCTATCTCATGTCAGGTACATGTTGGGAAGTCACAGTACTTGCCTCTGTAACCCTCAGTTCAGTGACCAGTGTCTTCTTTTGGAATTTCCTCCTTCCAGCCCTCAGAAAGCTGTCAGAAACTGAGGACAAATAATTAATCTAGAGACATTGCTGGCTCGCCAAAATTTGTGTATGAGTTTTTCATAAAACTTAAGAACTGAAATTACAAGCTCTGAGAAGTTCCAGTGGAACGATCAGCAGCATATAGTACTTTTCTCCCATCCTGTGACTAAGCATATAACCCTTTTTTGTTTGTCTTTGTGTGCTGGTAGAACACAGGACTGCTTGACAGTGTGCATTTTTGAGAAGCAGAGGCAGAATGGAAGCAAAGCACTTGAAACGGTCCACTGGTTCCTGGCTGACAGCTCAGGTTTACTGTAGAGGCCTATTGTCTTAAAAGTGTTACAGAGAACTTTTGGAAAGCTTTGTTCTCTACAGGCATCTCCCAGTCTAACAAACTGTAAAGAATCTGAGCTTTAGAGAAGTAATCACTTATGGTTCTTTTACTAATGATCTCTTTTGTGTTGTTCCACACCTTTCAAAAGTCTAGGGTGAGATGAATTACCCATCTCAGTACTGAACATTTGAAACATATTAAATATTTCTACATTAAGAAGACATATTTTGTTTTATTAGGACAAAAAAATTGTTGGGAAAAAGCTTTTTTAAAAAATAAAATCTGCACATTTTTAGAGTTATGTTTAAAACTCAGTTTTGTTTTATTTCTGAAGATAACCCTCTTGTTCAAGCAAAGCTACTGGGTTTGCATTAGAAATTATTTGAGGAAAACCTATGGTAGTGCTCTGTATGAGGTCAGATTCAAAGATCAGAATGGTCTTCTCCGATCATTAGATCTATGAATCTATGAGAGACCTGAAGAGAAGCCTGATTTACATTCAGAGACCTTCTTGAACATTGCATCAATGAATTGTCTTAAACAAATATACAAAAGAAGGGGCAAAATTTAATTTTTCTATAAAGACAGAGAGAGATATTTGTTTTTCAAAGTGAGTTAAAGCCTATAGAAGGGACAACCATGCTCATTTGCAGCAAATTTCTAAGGTTTCTGTGTTTTTCTAATTAAAAAATAAAAATCTTGCAAATATTTCTAGGTCTTCATCACCTTTATTTTCTTTTTCTCATTCTCTCTCTTTCTTTTGTCAGATATAACTAGCTAGCTTGAACCTCACAGACTTTCACTAGCAAAATATTTCTAAAAATCAAGAAGACTGCATGAAATATTCTGGTTTCTGGCAAACATTTTACTTCAGTGAAAATATACTTAAAGCTTCTGTTTTTATCTCTTCTACCACTCTGAATATCACAGTATAATCCTAATCATTCTTCATTTGAAGCCATTATTTTCTATCACCCTTCTCCCGGTCTCTACTTTCCAAACTCAGGTTGCAACATGTCTTTCTGCCCTTACTATTTCCTGGAAGTCTCCCCAGACTGCCAAGTTTGTTCATGCCTGACATACATAGAAAAGTTGTGGGTTTTTTGTGGGTTTTGTTTGTGGTGTTTTTTTTTGTTTTGTTTTTTTTTTTTTTGTTTTGTTTTTTTTTTTTTTTTTTTTTTTTTTTTTTTTTGGTTTTTTTTTCAGTAAGGAGGGAGACAAACCTGAACGTTGCATTTCATATAGGGAGCAATTCACACACTCATGTGAGAGCACCTCTGCTGTCCTAAGTCCACATCCTGTGAGTTGGCTATGCCCTTCATGGATCTGGGTTATATCATTGTATTATCCTCTATCTGGCTTATATCCTAAGATTTTTTCATATGTTCATGCCTATATGAAATTTGTGTACCAGGGTTCAGGGAGTGGTGTAGGACTAGAGGGGTGAATTATGTGAGGAGCTACAAGAAACTTCCCCTGTGTCTGATGGAGCCAATGTCAGTCAGCTCCAAGATGGACCAGACATTGGCCAAGGCCAAGCCCATCATCATGCTAGAAGGACCTCTGGGTGAAAAAAAAAAACAGGAAAAAAAAAAAAATGGCATGGCATCTGTGGCCCTGCAGCCCATGGAGATCCACAGGAGGAGAGAGATTCGTTTGCAGCCTGTGGAGCCCATGCTGGAGAGGGGGAGGCAAAATGGAGGCTGCTACCTTGTGGGAAACCTGTGCTGGAGCAGGACAAAAATGTTTCATTAAAACAAATAAACAGCTGTCATTTTTCTGCAGATACCATTTATGTATCAGGCACATATATTTTTCTTTTTTGTCCTCCCTCCTCAAGTATGTCCAGGCAAACCATTTCAGTGATTCAATTTCCAAGGTCCTTTAGGCATACAATGACATTCCTAAAACTCAGGAGACACTGCATTATGGCACAGGAAAGGGAAAATGTTTCTAGGGTAGCAAATATAGAGATAGAGGTATAGGTGTATGCACGTGTTTTAGAAGAAATATTACATGGCATTGCACTTTTCTCGGCTTATCTTTAAAATAAAAAAAAATTGTCTCTTTATTCTTAGTATTACCTGTATCAATCTCTGCTACTCAGTACTTTGAGGAGATGAAGAGTTTACACGTAAGAGTAATGAAGATGATGCAGGGTTTAGAGAACAAGTCTGATGAGTAGCAGCTGAAGGAGCTGGAGGGTCACAGCCTGGACAAAAAGATGCTCAGGGGCACCTTCTTGCTCTCTACAACTTCCTGACAGGAGGTTGCAGCAAGATGGGATTCAGACTCTTTTCCCAAATAGCAAGTAATATGATGAATGGAAATAGCCTTAAGTTATACCAGGAAAGGTTTAGGTTGGATTTTAGGAATAATTTTTTTCACCACAATGTTTATTTAACATTGGAACAGGCTGCCCAGGAAAGTGGTGCAATCACAATCCTGGAAGTATCTGAAATGTGCCAATGTGCTGCTTAGGGACAAAATTTGGTGGTGGGCTTGGAAGCGTTAGTTTTATATTAGGTCTTGATGACCACAAAGGTCTTTTCCAACATAAATGTTTCTATGATTCTGTAGGAATTTCTCCTTTTTCCCTGAGGCACTCCAGGGAAGAAAACTTATCTAAAAACATTAAGAAATTCTTATATGTGAACCAGACATTTAATAATAACATGTACATTATTTGAATAGGAATTCATTGACCTAAGCAAGATAAGGAACCAAGTGACCTAAGGTCCTTCCTATATTGCAAGGTTATGTGATTCAATATTTTTTTTATATAGAAGATACTGATGAGATTTGCATAATTTAGATAAGGTTCTTTTACACTCCTAGATTCCTCCCCATTTGCCCTAGAGGAAAAACAAACAGCTGAAATATTTAAAGTTATCTTACAATCCAAGATTTTTGTTGTACAAACATCTACAAACCATGTTTAGATAATTGATTCTTTAATAGCTCTGTATGTAAACACATGCTCAAGTTAGCTTGGCTTGTTTTATTAAATGAGTTACAGTAAATCACCATTTACTCCTTCATATCCTGCACCAAAAACAAGGTTTACAAATTAACATAGGCCTGAGGATTAAGGTCTAAACTGATGTCCTTTACCTCTGCAGCAATCTGTTTGTTTCACTAATGGTCAGTTAGTGCAGCAGTATGCTGTAACAAATGAAACCTCAGTCGCAAAATTCAGGTGGATGTGGCCACAATTTAACCCCAGCTGACAACTCAGTGCTATGCAGCCACTCTCACTCCCTCTGTGATGGGCTTGGGGCAAGGAATGGGAAAAGTGAAAGTGAGGAATCTTATGGGTTGAAATGAAGACAGTTTAACAGGTAGGACAAAAAGCTGCACACACAAGTGAAGCAAACCAAGGAATTCATCCACTACTCCCCATGGGTGGGCAGGTGCTCAGCCATGAAATGAACAGGCAGAAAATGAACTCTATCCCAGCCAGACCCAGCACAGATATATGCATATTTGTTTTAACTATGATTCAGAGAAGGGCCTGTGAAGGGTTATTTTGAACTCTCCAGGAGTCAAAAAGTATGAAGTGAAAATGTTTTTCAGTTCTTTTTTAATAAACTCATTTTATTTTTCTGGACATCTGTGCCTCCTTTATTATGATGACATGACAAACCAGTAAGTTTACTTTTAGAGGTTTGGTTCATTATTTTTTCTCTGTTTATTTATTTTAATCAAAACCTAAATATGGTAAGATGAAATTGTGTTTGTTTTGTTTCTGGACACAAAATCATTTATATTTTATCTTATGTGCATGGACATGCCAAGAGTGCACTGACTTCTCCACACATCAATGGCATAAGGGATGCTATTTTTACTACCTATGTGGCATATGGTGAAGCCTACCAGAAATCTCAAGTGTAAGCTTCTCAAAAGACCACAACCCACAAACAGTGGATTCATATGAACTAAATAATTAATAAATATGTATCTGGACTTTCATTTCTAGCCTGAAAGAAATATCACCAGGAGAAAATATTTTAGGTTTTGGTTGATCCATGGACTTCTTAAGTGATGTTGAACAAGACTGATTCTTGATATGAAACCTATTGAATTCAGTGAAAGCTCTAGCTTGAATTTGATAGCCAGGTAATTTCATTATGGCTGAGCAAAAAATGGTCACCAAAACAATGGGAGTGTTGGAAGTGAAAAAATTGATCAGAGACTCAGCTGAATTCACCAGTATGCCATACTCTAAGCATTAACTCTTTAAACATTTTTCTCTACTCAGACTGTTTTGGTTATTCTGCTCAGAGTACATTTTTTTTTAAAATGTCACTTACACAGCAACCTAAAAGCTGTATAACAAAACAAGCACTCAGGAAAAATGGAGCATCAGGATGAAATAATTCTCTGTAGTTTAACAGAACAGACATCTGCCTCTCAAGACTATATGTGCCAGGAAATTATCTAATAAGAACATGTAATCTGTCAGCAGTGCATTGAGGAAGGTTTATGCTAATAGTTTTGGTACAAGATTTTTTATCAGAACAGGCACAAATGGTGAGAAGTGAGAAGCTTCGCAAGTTTGAATTCAGAGCTGTTTGCACTTAGAATAATTCTGCACATACCCAGAGATGGAGTCTTGGTCATTAATCAATTTCATTAATTCTTAAGCAATTTAAACACCTCTAAGAAGTGGTTGTGAGGGTTTATATATGTGGCATCATGCTCAGCAGCTAGATACAGATATATTTCCCACATAAATTCTCGAATCTCTCTGTCATTTTCCTTGCTCAGTGAGTTTGGCCTCATTTTGTGGAAGCTCCACAGCCAGGAATATCTTTGGGTGTTCTGTATTTGCATGGAGTCTAGAAAAGGGCAGTCATAGTCCAAAGTATACCCTCTTAGGGACTGTTACACAAACATGTAAAGAATAATGACAATAATAAAAATGTCTACTAACATGTTAAATTAAGGAGAGCCACCTGCAGGTAGCTGATAATCATATTAAAGAAACTAGTGAACATCTGTAATTCTTTGTCCCCATTTATCATTTGCTGAAAGAACTAGGTCCTAAATCCAGCCTTGGTTCATTGTGTATATGGTAATAGCAGTGTGAAATAGGACTTAGGGAGCTGGGCATGGGATCTGTGATAGCTGAGAATGTGTGACACTGGTATAGGCAGATGATGGCTGATTTTTCTCCACTACTTCTTCCATGCAGTTTGAAGAATTTCTTGGAAATGCAGAAGAAAAAGGAAAGAAAATTAAAAAAAAAAAAAAAAAAAGAAAGAAAGAAAATAAATTAATCAGACAATTGTTGAAATATTTACATTTCTTATCTCACGTTAATAAAAAATGTCACCAACAATAGTAAATACATACATACATACATAATACAGAATAACACTCTATAAAGACAGTGGACTGTTTTATTTATTTTATTTCTGATCACTTAAAGACTACTAATGTTGACTCTGACATTTGGAGATCATAAATTACTTTCTAGTAAGCAACACTCCTGCTACTCATATTCACGGTTTAAAAATAAAAAATACATACTTCTTTTTTCCCTCTTTAATGGTTAATTAGGTCACTAATCAAAAGAAATTCTTAAGAGGAAAATGAAATGTTGACATTTTGCAATTATTTTCTACTGTGAATAATACATAAACACACTACTTATGGTTAAAGTGGCTTTCAAACCCTTTTTCTGCCATTAGGGCATGAACTGACTGCAGAATCAGTGTATTTTACTTGATATATTGCCACATTATCTACTTCAGTGCTTCCATTTAGTTTGGGTCACTTACATTTCATTATACTGTACCTTGGCTGAGTGCAATAAAAAAAAAAAAGTTTATTGCAACTGCAAGCTCCTAATTAAACATCAGTTGTAAACTGAGCTACCCATTACAGATTATATATATAAAAAGATTATATTCTTGGGAATCACTCTATCATGCAATATGATTAATATATATGTGTTCTTGTAAATAGGAGTTGATTTGCTGTATACATAATGGATATGATTAGCTTTTTGTTGAGACTCAAGACATCAAAAATAAAGGGATACATAGATTTCTCATTCAGCTATCTTGTTAAATATGAGATAAGCATGTATATCCACACACAGATAATGCATGCAGAGATGTGTTTGGCTTATTACAGTGTTCTTAGCTTCTATCATTCTGGGTACAGAGAGATTTGAACTTATAAATTCATGTCCAGGGCAAAATTAACCTCATATTTGGGAGTGAACATTAAGTTATGCAAGTCAGTTAAAAATTTATATTTTCTACAAAGAGAAGGAAAATAATCTTTAGAACTTTGTGCTTCAGAAAACACTGTAAGCAGATTTCATAGCTTCTAGCAGAAACTTCAGATGGATCTCATAAAGGACACATCTGAAAATTACTTGTATTCAATACAAAAAACCTTATTTTTAACTGCATCACTGAGAAAAAAATCACTTTGGCCTTAATTTATACAACAAATAAATATTAGAATATTAGTTCTCTTTTTTTTCCAGTTGAAGAAAATCTAGTTGGTATAAAAAAGGAAGTTTGTAAAGTTTCAATGAATAGAAGTGCATGTCCTAAAACCAAAAATTTGTAAATTAAGAAATTAAATGCCAGCAAAGCTCAATTTCTGCTTCCATCATTCTTACTATTTTTGTATTCCCACCCAATTATGTCAGTATAAACCGGTTTGGGGATTATGCAGAGAACCATTTTCAGCAACTGATGTGTTTTCAGAAAATATTTTTTGTTTTGTACTTTGTTGTTTGCAAGGTATTTATATGGATTTCTCAGAACTATTCACATTTTATCATGAAATGGAATACAGAATGCAGGCTGAAGAAAGAGTGTTGGAAGAATCTAGACTGAAATACATGATTGATCTGATTTAATTATAGTTTTAGTTAGTGAGATTGAATGTTGATATCCTTGGACTTGTATATTTACAATGCAAAGATTAATTTTTTCTCGGGACCTTTCAAATCTCAGGTGGGAAAATACACATCCACATTTTTTGAATTAAAAATTCAAATTATTTATATTTGTAATTTATTCATCTGGACCAGCATATAAAGAGGTACAAAAATTCTGGTTTCCAAATAGAAACTTGCTACCCTGTGCACCAGTGCTCAGACAAACACAAAAATCCCCTTTAAAAATTTAACATCTGAAAATCAGATATTCAGTTATGCTCATTATCAGAAAAATTAGATAGAATAATCACCAATAAATATTCATATCATGGAAATTTGATACTAGGTATCTGCCATTGCCGTATTGTCCACAAAACTCAAGTGTATGAACACACAAAATGGGATCTTTTCGGCACAGAGTCCTGTGCTGTCCAGTTTAGCTGGATTATCTTCCTTTCTCACTTTCTGCCCTCTATCTTGAAAAAGAGATTAAAAAAAAAATTGCAAAACATCCTTCTCCCTATGTATTGTCCATCCTTGCAAAAATACATGGCAAAGAGGCCTAAACTGAAGAAAAAGCAGATCAGGTATTGTTTGTATGTTTATTACCTTCCTATCACTTGCTCTTTTAAAGCACAATTCTATATAATCCATACAGAGACTGTTGATATGACTTCCACGCCCCACAGCTTTAATTGGTGTAAATTACATAAATCTATTGCAGAATCTGGCTCTGTTATTATGGAGGAGTAGAACTTTTAAAAGGGAAATAAGGGTTAAAAGGAGAGGTTATTTCCATTAAAGTCTGTCTCAAATTAAAAGAAAGCTGTCATATTTAAAAACAAATAAACAAAAAAATCCCCAAGCATGGGGATTTTGCTGGCTCTCTCTCACAAAGATGCTGTAACAAAGACAACAGCTTGACAATAGCAGCTGCTGCATAGAGCAAAAATTAGAGGACAATGTCATTTTTAATGATTTTTTTAAATGAAAGAATTAAACAAAAATAAACGAGATGTCCTAGGTTTTTGGAGTTTTTTTTAAGAATCTGTCTCTCTGTCTTAGTGTTTATAAGTAGCAATGCAGGCAGACAACAGGAACATATGCCAGGAAGACTGAAATAGACAGAGCAATAATGGAAGTGGGAAGTGGGATTTTTTTTTTTAATTATTTTTTTAAGTTTCATACAAGTCTATGTTTTTGGCATATTTGTATGAAACTTATGAAAAAACCCCAAACTGCATATCTGTCCATGTGTAGAGACATGTACATTCCCGGACTCAGAAAGAATACATTTTTATCTTTATATCCACATGCAG